>NW_027051908.1:7500-12500 GCF_036321145.2 Pelmatolapia mariae
TAACTGCAGGAAAGGAAAGCTACTGGGGGAGTAGAGCAGGGGAGGATGTGCCTCCCCGGGGCCTGCTGGAGGTCGAGGTCCATGCTGGCTATGTGGTACGGGGTAACTGCAGGAAAGGAAAGCTACTGGGGGAGTAGAGCAGGGGAGGATGTGCCTCCCCGGGGCCTGCTGGAGGTCAAGGTCCATGCTGGCTATGTGGTACGGGGTAACTGCAGGAAAGGAAAGCTACTGGGGGAGTAGAGCAGGGGAGGATGTGCCTCCCCGGGGCCTGCTGGAGGTCAAGGTCCATGCTGGATATGTGGTACAGGGTAACTGCAGGAAAGGAAAGCTACTGGGGGAGTAGAGCAGGGGAGGATGTGCCTCCCCGGGGCCTGCTGGAGGTCAAGGTCCATGCTGGCTATGTGGTACTGGGTAACTGCAGGAAAGGAAAGCTACTGGGGGAGTAGAGCAGGGGAGGATGTGCCTCCCCGGGGCCTGCTGGAGGTCGAGGTCCATGCTGGCTATGTGGTAGCAGCAGGGCCAGTGCAGCAGCAGCAGCAGCAGCAGCAGCAGCAGCAGCAGCACATCTTTTTCGACCGTAAAGGAGGCAGGAGGCCGACTCACTCCCTGGGCCAAATGGAGAGAGAATATCAGCAGGGCCAGTGCACCAGCAGCACATCTTTTTCGACCGTAAAGGAGAGAGGAGGCCGACTCACCACCTCGGCCAAATGGAGACAGCACATCAGCAGGGCCAGTGCGCCAGCAGCACATCTTTTTCGACCGTAAAGGAGAGAGGAGGCCGACTCACCCCCTCGGCCAAATGGAGAGAGGGATTCAGCAGGGCCAGTGCGCCAGCAGCACATCTTTTTCGACCGTAAAGGAGAGAGGAGGCCGACTCACCACCTCGGCCAAATGGAGACAGCACATCAGCAGGGCCAGTGCGCCAGCAGCACATCTTTTTCGACCGTAAAGGAGAGAGGAGGCCGACTCACCCCCTCGGCCAAATGGAGAGAGGGATTCAGCAGGGCCAGTGCGCCAGCAGCACATCTTTTTCGACCGTAAAGGAGAGAGGAGGCCGACTCACCCCCTCGGCCAAATGGAGAGAGGAACTCAGCAGGGCCAGTGCGCCAGCAGCACATCTTTTTCGACCGTAAAGGAGAGGGGAGGCCGACTCACCCCCTCGGCCAAATGGAGAGAGGAACTCAGCAGGGCCAGTGCGCCAGCAGCACATCTTTTTCGACCGTAAAGGAGAGAGGAGGCCGACTCACCCCCTCGGCCAAATGGAGAGAGGGATTCAGCAGGGCCAGTGCGCCAGCAGCACATCTTTTTCGACCGTAAAGGAGAGAGGAGGCCGACTCACCACCTCGGCCAAATGGAGACAGCACATCAGCAGGGCCAGTGCGCCAGCAGCACATCTTTTTCGACCGTAAAGGAGAGAGGAGGCCGACTCACCACCTCGGCCAAATGGAGACAGCACATCAGCAGGGCCAGTGCGCCAGCAGCACATCTTTTTCGACCGTAAAGGAGAGAGGAGGCCGACTCACCCCCTCGGCCAAATGGAGACACAACAGCAGCAGGGCCAGTGGAGCAGCATGCATCTTGTTCAGCGGTAAGGGAGACAGGGAGATGTGATGGTGGTCCCCGGGGCCCCCTGGAGGTGGGGGAGATCAGCAACTAGCTAGCGAGGAGAGCGCGTACAGCCGACGTGGCATAAGTGTTTCTGCGCAGTGTACCAGGGGCTTGTGGAAAAGCTGTCGTACCATATGCACGGGAAGTACATAGCAAAGTGCTGCTGAGCAGAGTACCAGGGGCATGTAGAAACATTGTCGTACCATATGCACGAGGAGTGTGTGTGTGTGGCAAAGTGTTTCTGAGCAGAGTACCAGGGGCACGGAGAAAAGTTGTCGTACCATATGCACGAGGAAGTACATAGCAAAGTGCTGCTGAGCAGAGTACCAGGGGCACGGAGAAAAGTTGTCGTACCATATGCACGAGGAGTGTGTGTGTGTGGCAAAGTGTTTCTGAGCAGAGTACCAGGGGCACGGAGAAAAGTTGTCGTACCATATGCACGAGGAAGTACATAGCAAAGTGCTGCTGAGCAGAGTACCAGGGGCACGGAGAAAAGTTGTCGTACCATATGCACGAGGAGTGTGTGTGTGTGGCAAAGTGTTTCTGAGCAGAGTACCAGGGGCACGGAGAAAAGTTGTCGTACCATATGCACGAGGAAGTACATAGCAAAGTGCTGCTGAGCAGAGTACCAGGGGCTTGTAGAAACATTGTCGTACCATATGCACGAGGAGTGTGTGTGTGTGGCAAAGTGTTTCTGAGCAGAGTACCAGGGGCACGGAGAAAAGTTGTCGTACCATATGCACGAGGAAGTACATAGCAAAGTGCTGCTGAGCAGAGTACCAGGGGCACGGAGAAAAGCTGTCGTACCATATGCACGAGGAGTGTGTGTGTGTGGCAAAGTGTTTCTGAGCAGAGTACCAGGGGCATGTAGAAACATTGTCGTACCATATGCACGAGGAGTGTGTGTGGCAAAGTGTTTCTGAGCAGTGTACCAGGGGCATGTAGAAACATTGTCGTACCATATGCACGAGGAGTGTGTGTGTGGCAAAGTGTTTCTGAGCAGTGTACCAGGGGCACGGAGAAAAGTTGTCGTACCATATGCACGAGGAGTGTGTGTGTGGCAAAGTGCTGCTGAGCAGAGTACCAGGGGCACGGAGAAAAGTTGTCGTACCATATGCACGAGGAAGTACATAGCAAAGTGCTGCTGAGCAGAGTACCAGGGGCACGGAGAAAAGCTGTCGTACCATATGCACGAGGAAGTACATAGCAAAGTGCTGCTGAGCAGAGTACCAGGGGCACGGAGAAAAGCTGTCGTACCATATGCACGAGGAAGTACATAGCAAAGTGCTGCTGAGCAGAGTACCAGGGGCACGGAGAAAAGCTGTCGTACCATATGCACGAGGCCTGTCCAGCAGCACATCTTTTTCGACCGTAAAGGAGAGAGGAGGCCGACTCACCACCTCGGCCAAATGGAGACAGCACATCAGCAGGGCCAGTGCGCCAGCAGCACATCTTTTTCGACCGTAAAGGAGAGAGGAGGCCGACTCACCACCTCGGCCAAATGGAGACAGCACATCAGCAGGGCCAGTGCGCCAGCAGCACATCTTTTTCGACCGTAAAGGAGAGAGGAGGCCGACTCACCCCCTCGGCCAAATGGAGACACAACAGCAGCAGGGCCAGTGGAGCAGCATGCATCTTGTTCAGCGGTAAGGGAGACAGGGAGATGTGATGGTGGTCCCCGGGGCCCCCTGGAGGTGGGGGAGATCAGCAACTAGCTAGCGAGGAGAGCGCGTACAGCCGACGTGGCATAAGTGTTTCTGCGCAGTGTACCAGGGGCTTGTGGAAAAGCTGTCGTACCATATGCACGGGAAGTACATAGCAAAGTGCTGCTGAGCAGAGTACCAGGGGCATGTAGAAACATTGTCGTACCATATGCACGAGGAGTGTGTGTGTGTGGCAAAGTGTTTCTGAGCAGAGTACCAGGGGCACGGAGAAAAGTTGTCGTACCATATGCACGAGGAAGTACATAGCAAAGTGCTGCTGAGCAGAGTACCAGGGGCACGGAGAAAAGTTGTCGTACCATATGCACGAGGAGTGTGTGTGTGTGGCAAAGTGTTTCTGAGCAGAGTACCAGGGGCACGGAGAAAAGTTGTCGTACCATATGCACGAGGAAGTACATAGCAAAGTGCTGCTGAGCAGAGTACCAGGGGCACGGAGAAAAGTTGTCGTACCATATGCACGAGGAGTGTGTGTGTGTGGCAAAGTGTTTCTGAGCAGAGTACCAGGGGCACGGAGAAAAGTTGTCGTACCATATGCACGAGGAAGTACATAGCAAAGTGCTGCTGAGCAGAGTACCAGGGGCTTGTAGAAACATTGTCGTACCATATGCACGAGGAGTGTGTGTGTGTGGCAAAGTGTTTCTGAGCAGAGTACCAGGGGCACGGAGAAAAGTTGTCGTACCATATGCACGAGGAAGTACATAGCAAAGTGCTGCTGAGCAGAGTACCAGGGGCACGGAGAAAAGCTGTCGTACCATATGCACGAGGAGTGTGTGTGTGTGGCAAAGTGTTTCTGAGCAGAGTACCAGGGGCATGTAGAAACATTGTCGTACCATATGCACGAGGAGTGTGTGTGTGGCAAAGTGTTTCTGAGCAGTGTACCAGGGGCATGTAGAAACATTGTCGTACCATATGCACGAGGAGTGTGTGTGTGGCAAAGTGTTTCTGAGCAGTGTACCAGGGGCACGGAGAAAAGTTGTCGTACCATATGCACGAGGAGTGTGTGTGTGGCAAAGTGCTGCTGAGCAGAGTACCAGGGGCACGGAGAAAAGTTGTCGTACCATATGCACGAGGAAGTACATAGCAAAGTGCTGCTGAGCAGAGTACCAGGGGCACGGAGAAAAGCTGTCGTACCATATGCACGAGGAAGTACATAGCAAAGTGCTGCTGAGCAGAGTACCAGGGGCACGGAGAAAAGCTGTCGTACCATATGCACGAGGAAGTACATAGCAAAGTGCTGCTGAGCAGAGTACCAGGGGCACGGAGAAAAGCTGTCGTACCATATGCACGAGGCCTGTCCAGCAGCACATCTTTTTCGACCGTAAAGGAGAGAGGAGGCCGACTCACCACCTCGGCCAAATGGAGACAGCACATCAGCAGGGCCAGTGCGCCAGCAGCACATCTTTTTCGACCGTAAAGGAGAGAGGAGGCCGACTCACCACCTCGGCCAAATGGAGACAGCACATCAGCAGGGCCAGTGCGCCAGCAGCACATCTTTTTCGACCGTAAAGGAGAGAGGAGGCCGACTCACCCCCTCGGCCAAATGGAGACACAACAGCAGCAGGGCCAGTGGAGCAGCATGCATCTTGTTCAGCGGTAAGGGAGACAGGGAGATGTGATGGTGGTCCCCGGGGCCCCCTGGAGGTGGGGGAGATCAGCAACTAGCTAGCGAGG
>NW_027051908.1:22500-25000 GCF_036321145.2 Pelmatolapia mariae
TCCCCAGGGCCTGCTGGAGGTCAAGGTCCATGCTGGATATGTGGTACAGGGTAACTGCAGGAAAGGAAAGCTACTGGGGGAGTAGAGCAGGGGAGGATGTGCCTCCCCGGGGCCTGCTGGAGGTCGAGGTCCATGCTGGCTATGTGGTACGGGGTAACTGCAGGAAAGGAAAGCTACTGGGGGAGTAGAGCAGGGGAGGATGTGCCTCCCCGGGGCCTGCTGGAGGTCAAGGTCCATGCTGGCTATGTGGTACGGGGTAACTGCAGGAAAGGAAAGCTACTGGGGGAGTAGAGCAGGGGAGGATGTGCCTCCCCGGGGCCTGCTGGAGGTCAAGGTCCATGCTGGATATGTGGTACAGGGTAACTGCAGGAAAGGAAAGCTACTGGGGGAGTAGAGCAGGGGAGGATGTGCCTCCCCGGGGCCTGCTGGAGGTCAAGGTCCATGCTGGCTATGTGGTACTGGGTAACTGCAGGAAAGGAAAGCTACTGGGGGAGTAGAGCAGGGGAGGATGTGCCTCCCCGGGGCCTGCTGGAGGTCGAGGTCCATGCTGGCTATGTGGTAGCAGCAGGGCCAGTGCAGCAGCAGCAGCAGCAGCAGCAGCAGCAGCAGCAGCACATCTTTTTCGACCGTAAAGGAGGCAGGAGGCCGACTCACTCCCTGGGCCAAATGGAGAGAGAATATCAGCAGGGCCAGTGCACCAGCAGCACATCTTTTTCGACCGTAAAGGAGAGAGGAGGCCGACTCACCACCTCGGCCAAATGGAGACAGCACATCAGCAGGGCCAGTGCGCCAGCAGCACATCTTTTTCGACCGTAAAGGAGAGAGGAGGCCGACTCACCCCCTCGGCCAAATGGAGAGAGGGATTCAGCAGGGCCAGTGCGCCAGCAGCACATCTTTTTCGACCGTAAAGGAGAGAGGAGGCCGACTCACCACCTCGGCCAAATGGAGACAGCACATCAGCAGGGCCAGTGCGCCAGCAGCACATCTTTTTCGACCGTAAAGGAGAGAGGAGGCCGACTCACCCCCTCGGCCAAATGGAGAGAGGGATTCAGCAGGGCCAGTGCGCCAGCAGCACATCTTTTTCGACCGTAAAGGAGAGAGGAGGCCGACTCACCCCCTCGGCCAAATGGAGAGAGGAACTCAGCAGGGCCAGTGCGCCAGCAGCACATCTTTTTCGACCGTAAAGGAGAGGGGAGGCCGACTCACCCCCTCGGCCAAATGGAGAGAGGAACTCAGCAGGGCCAGTGCGCCAGCAGCACATCTTTTTCGACCGTAAAGGAGAGAGGAGGCCGACTCACCCCCTCGGCCAAATGGAGAGAGGGATTCAGCAGGGCCAGTGCGCCAGCAGCACATCTTTTTCGACCGTAAAGGAGAGAGGAGGCCGACTCACCACCTCGGCCAAATGGAGACAGCACATCAGCAGGGCCAGTGCGCCAGCAGCACATCTTTTTCGACCGTAAAGGAGAGAGGAGGCCGACTCACCACCTCGGCCAAATGGAGACAGCACATCAGCAGGGCCAGTGCGCCAGCAGCACATCTTTTTCGACCGTAAAGGAGAGAGGAGGCCGACTCACCCCCTCGGCCAAATGGAGACACAACAGCAGCAGGGCCAGTGGAGCAGCATGCATCTTGTTCAGCGGTAAGGGAGACAGGGAGATGTGATGGTGGTCCCCGGGGCCCCCTGGAGGTGGGGGAGATCAGCAACTAGCTAGCGAGGAGAGCGCGTACAGCCGACGTGGCATAAGTGTTTCTGCGCAGTGTACCAGGGGCTTGTGGAAAAGCTGTCGTACCATATGCACGGGAAGTACATAGCAAAGTGCTGCTGAGCAGAGTACCAGGGGCATGTAGAAACATTGTCGTACCATATGCACGAGGAGTGTGTGTGTGTGGCAAAGTGTTTCTGAGCAGAGTACCAGGGGCACGGAGAAAAGTTGTCGTACCATATGCACGAGGAAGTACATAGCAAAGTGCTGCTGAGCAGAGTACCAGGGGCACGGAGAAAAGTTGTCGTACCATATGCACGAGGAGTGTGTGTGTGTGGCAAAGTGTTTCTGAGCAGAGTACCAGGGGCACGGAGAAAAGTTGTCGTACCATATGCACGAGGAAGTACATAGCAAAGTGCTGCTGAGCAGAGTACCAGGGGCACGGAGAAAAGTTGTCGTACCATATGCACGAGGAGTGTGTGTGTGTGGCAAAGTGTTTCTGAGCAGAGTACCAGGGGCACGGAGAAAAGTTGTCGTACCATATGCACGAGGAAGTACATAGCAAAGTGCTGCTGAGCAGAGTACCAGGGGCTTGTAGAAACATTGTCGTACCATATGCACGAGGAGTGTGTGTGTGTGGCAAAGTGTTTCTGAGCAGAGTACCAGGGGCACGGAGAAAAGTTGTCGTACCATATGCACGAGGAAGTACATAGCAAAGTGCTGCTGAGCAGAGTACCAGGGGCACGGAGAAAAGCTGTCGTACCATATGCACGAGGAGTGTGTGTGTGTGGCAAAGT
>NW_027051909.1:0-26195 GCF_036321145.2 Pelmatolapia mariae
GTGAGTATGTGTCCTGACTGTAGGACAATCAAAGGCCTGACCAGGAGGAGCCTCAGGGTCCGTGAGGGTTCATATGGTAAAAGCAGATCTGAGAGATAAGAAGGCCAAGACCATTAAGACATTTGAAAACCAATAAAAGAACTTTAAAATCAATCCTGAAACACACGGGGAGCCAATGCAGCGATTGTAAAACCGGTGTAATGTGGGCCCGCCCTCTGGTCTTCGTCAGCATACGAGCTGCAGAGTTTTGCAAAAGTTGCAAAGGTGAAATATTCTTTTTGGGGAGACCAGAGAGCAGGGCATTACAGTAATCAATGCGACTGGTAATAAAAGCATGCATCAGCATCTCCGTGTTGGCCCGAGAGAGAATAGGGCGGACTCTGGCTATATTTTTTAGATGATAAAATCCAATTTTGGTTACATGTTTAATATGTGGGATAAAACCAAGCTCAGAGTCAAGAATAACACCCAGGTTTTTCACTTGTAGTGAAGGGCATAGTGAAAATGCCTGTAATTTAGACAAGAGTTTCTCTCTCTGAGCCTCAGGACCGATGATTAAAACTTCAGTTTTGTCCTGGTTAAGCTGTAAAAAGTTTTCTGCCATCCAAGATTTTATATCTAGACTACAGTTAAAAAGGGGCATCCATTGGTCTGGTGTCATCAGGAGACACGGAGATATACAGCTGAGTATCATCAGCGTAACTGTGGAAGTTCACTCCATGCCTCCTGATGACGCCGCCAAGAGGGAGCATTTACAAATTAAAAAGTACAGGGCCTAAAACCGACCCTTGGGGCACACCACATGTCATTTTATGGATCTTAGAGGAGCATGTATCCATACTCACCATAAAAGTTCCGTCTGAGAGATAGGAAGTGAACCAGTTGTGTACAGCACCAGAGAGGCCCACCATGTGTTTCAATCTGTTTAAAAGTATAGCGTGGTCTACTGTATCAAAGGCTGCGCTTAGATCCAGTAGCACCAGGACTGAGAGCTTTTGGGAGTCCCAGTTACATCTAATATCATTTAAAACCTTTAGGAGAGCAGTCTCTGTGCTGTGGTTCACCCGAAATCCAGACTGAAATATTTCTAGGATCTGTTTATCATTCAGAAAATCATTAATCTGAGTAAAAACAAGTTTTTCTAAAATTTTACTTAAAAATGGTAAGTTGGATACAGGTCTGTAGTTATTAAAATCATTACAATCCAAATTGCTCTTCTTCAGAAGGGGCCTCACCACCGCCGTTTTAAAGGCAGCAGGGAAGACACCCGACTGAAGAGAGCAATTCATCATGTATAAAAGCTCAGCTTCAAAAAATCCATAAAGTGTTTTAAAAAGTGGAGAGGGGATTGGATCTAAAAGACATGTGGTGGGTCTCACTGTGGAGAAAACTTTCTTAAGGTTCTCAGCATTAACCAGGACAAAGCTGTCCAGTGTCTCCTCAGGTACAGTCGGGCCCTCAGATGTGTTTAAAATCATATCACGAGAAGATAAAATATCACATCTGATGGTGTTGATTTTTCCCCTGCAGTGGTCTGCAAACCGCTCACAGAGTGAGTCTGTGGGGGTTCTTTGGCAGCTCTTAAAATCAGGGTTAAATAAATGATCTATGGTGGAGAAGAGGACCTTGGGATTATTTTTGTTATTACTCATTATTTTGGCGAAGTATGAATTTCTTGAATTCCTTAGTCTCTTATTGTCAATTTTAAGTTGCTCGCAAAGTATTTGATGGTTGATTGAATTTTTATTTTTCCTCCATCTCCTTTCTGCTGCCCTGCAATTTCTTTTGAGTTTTTTGACTTCTTCATTTCTCCAGGGTGATACACGTTTTACGTTAATCCTTTTGGTGGTGAGTGGAGCAACGGAGTCAAGGCTTTTCTTCAGTTTGAGGTTAAAATGATTAAAAATAAAATCACAGGGTGCAGGTAGAATCACAGGGGGGCATTCGTCTAAAAGCCTGGTAAAATTTGCAGCCACTTCAGAGGTTAGATAGCGCCTCCTCACAGTTCGCACCGAGGTCTCCCGCTGAATAAAACCGGTGATGTTAAAAAACACACAGTAGTGGTCAGAGACAGCCAAGTCAACAACAGAGGACACACTGGTGGACAGCCCATGGGTGATGACCAGGTCCAGAGTGTGTCCTCTGTTGTGAGTCGGCTGCGTGACGTGCTGGGTAAAATCCATACAGTGAAGAATGTTTAAGAATTCTTTTGATGTAGAGTCAGAAGGATTATCTATGTGCAGATTAAAATCACCGGTTAAAATTATCATGTTATACTTTGAATGTATGTTTGTTAAAAATTCTGAGAATTCCTTGATTAAAGCAGCACTGTCTTTAGGTGGTCTATAAAGAGTGACAGATAAAACTGGAGGGCTGCTAAAAACAATAGCGTGGAATTCGAAAGTGGTAAAATGATCAAATAAAATTTGTTTGGTGGTGAGTGTGTTATTGGTTAAAGATGCAGTCCCACCACCTCTCTTACCACTTCTAAAGGAAAAAGAGAAATTAAAATTTGGTGGGGAGGCCTCAGTGAGAACAACTGGTGCATCCGAACCCAGCCATGTTTCAGTTAAAAATAAACAATCAAGTTTATTATCTAAAATTAAATCATTAATAATAAAAGACTTATTCAACAGAGAGCGGACATTTAAAAGTGCCATACTGATCGAGACTGGTGGATTTTTGACAGTAGAGTTCAATGAAGTCTGAGATTTTTGAAGATGCCGCAGGTTATTAATGTTTTTGGAGTTGCTGGATTTATGATAATTGTGTTGCTCTCTGTTTGTGATTATGACGGGTATTGTGTTGACTGTGGGAGAGAGAGGTCCGAGTCCAGAGTTTTGTGTATTACTGTTAAAAGTGGAACAAATATAGGAGCTGGGACCAGGTCAGCCTGGCCGCTGATAGGACGCCTCGGGGAACGCCCCCACCTCCACAGGTGCTACTATTGTCTCTCCCGCACTCGATATATTATCCATTGTTGATCTGCACACAGCTGTTGTCACCAACGCCGCACTCGCTTACGTCACTGTCATGAGACTTTCTCGCAAAAAAATCACGGTTTTAGTAACGCAGTGACACAGCGCTCCTACGGGAAAGTAACGGTAATCTAATTACCGTTGTTGCAATAATAATCCCTTACTTTGCTCTTTACTTGAAAAAAGTAATCGGATTACAATAACTCATTACAAGTAACACATTACTGCCCATCTCTGGTTGTCATACACCAACATGACGTTCTACTAGTCAAGGCCTCACCTTAACCCACTGATGCTGATCACACAGACCCACTAATAGAACTGTTTGATCAGGTTTATGCAGCGTCACCATTAATGTCACATTTAATCACATTTACATTACAAGCCCACTACAACCATTATCAACATGTTACATTACATTATACATCTGCACTGATTTAAAGCACCACTATTTTAAGCTGATTCATTTTTCCACCTTAACAGTTCATCCCTCAAATCAAAAACCCTCATAAAATGTAACAACAAATAATTTTGCAAATAAATGCAAATTTATTTTTCAACTTTTACAAGTGAAATCAAACAAGTGTATTTAACAGTGAAACCAGAGTGAAGCTGTTCATATAGAGTCCAACCCAGGCTAAAGTAAGTTGAGTAGAGCAGCATCATCAAAGTGTTGGCTCTCTGAACATGGTGCAAGATCGCCATCTGCAGGACAAAACTAATTTTTCTCCTCGTCAACGTCAAGATGACGTCATCTTACAGCAAAACATGCAGATCAGGTGACATGACTGTCTGAGAGGCGGAGTTAAACTGTGGCAGGTAAGCATGTGGAGGAGGAGCAACAACATGATGCTGGAACATCATCATTGCATTATACAGTTTCCTGTCTAACTGGATGCAGCTGTGAACAAGAACAGCTGTGGAACCAGAGTCCTGAGTGTCATCTATGGATGAATGCAGGTCAGTGTGTTGCTGGTGGATGTGATGAATCACAGTGTCCATCTCACAGTGGGGTCAGAGCTTTTCTTCTGCTGCTCTGCTCTTCAAATGTAAGGCATCGACGGCTCTGCTTTTCAGCTCCGTTGGAATATCACCTTCTTCTGTCTGACAAATATTCATGAAACAAACCTGACAAAACACAAACAGCAGCAGTAACAGTAAACTGTACTTATAAACTCACTGAAAACCCACATTTGAACTCTACCTACTTGTTCATCAAGGCATGAGTACAAGTGCAAGGAGACGTCACAGACATGTTGAAATTGTGATGTGAAGACGGTGGACTGTGGTGGCCTCTGCAGACTGTTGGACTCTGTTACAATCTTCATCAGTCTCTGTTACAGTTAGTTATTTATTTTGTTATCATTTATTCATATTTATTTTTTAATGAAGATGACGACCAACTGCAGCCTGAATCATTGAATTTACACCAAGCACGGGTGACCGAGAGGTTTCGCAGGTTTTTCCTCCCTACTGCTGTCAGACTCCACAACATGGTCTCTGCAGAGGACCCCACATGTGCAGACAAACACACACAATTGTTAATCTCGTCCTGTCTCCTTGATGTTCAATGACACCAAGTGCAATTTTCCTGACATAGTGCTGCTCATCCAGATCACATCCAGGAAACTTCCAGCTGTGATTGGCCCGTGCAGGCATGTGATCAGATGCTGATTTTAGGGAGTGCTTGACTTTCTTTTGCTTTGTGTCCTCTTGGGATTCGATATCACAGGGTGTCACACACTGATCCATCCTCCTCCTCTTCCACCTTCTGCTGGGTCTCTTAGGCTAAAGCAGCTGGACTGATGCTCGTGGACATCCACAGAGGAAGAAGCTGCTTGCTGAGACAGATCCACATCCATCATCTCATTTAAGAAGCCCAGCTAACAGACCTGATGCTGCAAAGTCCTCTTGTCCTTAAATGTGTCCTTGTGTGGCTGTTTTTGTGCACAGCCTGGATTCTCAGTTTGTGTCCTTGGATTTTCTCACACCGGCTCACAAATGTAGGATTTTGTTTTCAGGTGGTGCTGAAATGAGTCGTAGGGCTTCAGGGTTCAGGATCAGGTCTCAGTGCTGCTGGCTGAACTTTGTCTCCTGTTCTGAGTCTTAAATAATGTCAGTCAGGATTATTTCTTGTGTCGAGTCTCATGAGAATTTTGTGATGTCAGCTGGCACAGATTCAAAGCAGAGCTCAGAAATCTGAAATATATTTGAGTTGTAAATGGAGTTTAGAGAATGAGCTGCTGATGAAGCCAGCTGTGTACAGGAGGTCAAAGGTCAGAGCTCCTGTGGGTCTGAGGGCGGCCTCACTCTAGAGAAGGATGAAGGAGTCTGACCTGAGCCAGTGTTTGACATGAACACATCAGCACTGCTATCAGTGAGCCTAACGACAGCCGTTAGCCTCATTTCAGTGTTTCATCATTTAAAAACACTTCCTGTCACTGTGGTGGTCACAGTGACATCATGCAGTTTGTGTGTTGACCTCCAGAGGGCGACAAATCAGCACAGACAGAGAGCTCCATTCAAACTTTGCTGCCATCAGTAATAATTCTTCAAATATAATCATCAGTGTTTGAGCAGTTATGATATCAGGGACAATCTAGACATGTGTGACAATATTGAACATGTCACATGACACACCTTAAACATCATGCGATCCACTCCCAGTGTTGCGACTTCCATCCACAAATAAAGCTGCTGCCGGCTGAGTTGTTTTGAGCTGTGACTCGTCTCCAATAAGCCAAACTGAGCCCCACTTGTGTTTGTGTATTTATTCCAAAACAAAAACAACAAACTTTTTGCTTCATTCAAACCAAATAGCGCATCTATGAACTTATATCATTTGAGAACGGGACTGAAAGGTAATGTGATTATTGTCTGGATATTGTGTAACATGCAAAACCCCACTGACTCAACTTCTCCGTTGAGAACGCCAGCATCAGGTAAATAACATGTGACCACGCCCCCATGCAATCACCTGTGGTGCAGGAACAACACCTGCACCACCATAACAAATAAAACATAAACATTCACTTTGGCTCTTACACTCAGTCTGCACTTTCATTCATGACTTCAACAGGTTGAAATGAGCTTTGAAGAAACATCAGTTTAGTGCTGAAATATTCAAACGCTGCAGGAAGAAGAACAACAAAGTGATGACAGATGTGACAGATGTTTGTGCTTCAAACAGGATATCAAGCAGGAATAAATCACGACCTGCCAGAGGTTTGGGAATTTCCGAGGTGTACTTGAACGCAGCACACAATGTTTCGATGCTTCCGACTGTCCTCAAACGCCGCATTAGGCTCAAAGTTTACTTTCACTTCCTGAACTTCGTGCAGTGGAGCTTGTTGTTGGTGTGTGAAGAAACTGTAAGTTTGCTTTGTTTCCTCCTTTAACAGTTTGTCTTTAGGAACTTTACTGTTTGTTCAGCTCATGTTTGATTTCTTCACACAACAAACTGTGTGTTTGTATTTCCGGTCTCTCCATTAAAGTCAGTGTGTAATGTTTTCCTGGCTAACATCAGCTGTGTGCAGCTTAGTTCAGCACAAATCTGCCGCTCCATAGTTCACGGTAACGGACTCACAGCTGGACCAACGAGGCCGAGTGTGTCCGTCACTCTGAGCTACGTTAGTGTTTGTGTACTTGTAGTTTGTACTTTGTGAGTTCACTCAGTCCACAGAGGACGCAGCGTACGTGATGACGTCACAGCCCTTTACCTCGTTTACTGTCACTGTGATTAATATTTACACACGAGACCCCTGCAGAGCTCTGACGCTAAGCTAGTGACACAGCATGCTAACGCTAAGCTAAAGCTAAGAACCCTTAAAGACACGAGTTAAAAAGCTGCTTTTAGTTTGTGATCAGAGTCCACGAATGAGAGCAGCAGCACAGTTGGTGGTTGATGAAGCTCACTGAATTACTGAATGGAAGAAGCTTCTCATTACCAGTGAATCAGTGTGTGTCAGTGAATGCATCGTGTGTGCTTCACGGCTCCATCTAGTGGACTGATAGTAGAGCAGCTGATGGCAGCTTCCTCTGCCTCACACTGCTGTCTGACTGCATTCAGCTGACACTGAGATGAAGCAGGAAAGAAGCAGCTGATATTTGGACAGCACACATGATGGAAAGGAGGATTTCAGCTGATGTGCACATGAATGATTTGTGTTTCCTCTGCAGGTGAAGGTAGAAAGTGTGTGTGAGCTGATGTGAATTGAGCAGCATGGATCAGTGTGAGGACAGAGAGGAGGGAGTCCCTCCCTCTAAAAGCACTCTGTGTGGGGAACATGAGAGCCAGACCAAAGCTCAGAGGTGAGATGACCATCTCTAACTGTCCATGACTCTTCTCCATGTCACAGCTCAGCACTCACATCACTGCTCCATCATTATTCACAGGAACCCACCTGGACCTCCACCCAGCTCTGTGTCCTTACAGAGTGACGAGTCTAAAGGTCAGCCCATTCATTTTAAAGTCCAGCCTGTGTCTGCTGCAGAGAGGTGAGCTGTTAGTAACATGAACTCTTTGATTAAACTGCTTGATGTTGTTGGATATAAACTGCAGTGCAAACACGTCATTCCCTCAATCCCATTTAAACTGTGTTTTAAAAACAAGCCTTTGGTTTGCACACAACTGAAAACCCACTTCAGCAAACAGGAAGTGATCAGAGCGTCCGTCCAACTCCTGTCAGGCCCTGCAAACATTTCATATTGAAGAAAAGTACTTTATCTTCCACATTTTACTCCACCACATTCAACCATTTTGACATTTTAGGCCACAGCATGAAACTCTTGTCACATGACTCCTGTTATGTTATAGAGTCATGTGACCACCAGGGAGTGATTTGTATGGATGTGTGTGAAACACATTCATATCAATCTGATTCATCAATGGAAACATTTTTGGTGTAAAATGCACCAACACTGAAAACGCTGCAGATAAAAACACAACAAATGAAATATGAACAAATCAAGGCTTTGAATACATGTGTGTGTGTTTGAGACAAAGAGATCAATGGATTGTGTGTCTGTCCTATTGTTGCATGAGGATTTTATTGTAGATTTTGTGCGTGTACACTTTTGACCACGAAGGTGTCAAAAGGGCGTAAAACAGTTGGAGGCACAAGAGTAAACACTAGTGCTGTCAGTAGATTAAAAAAATGACTAATTAATCACACAATTTTCTGTCATTAATCGTGATTAATCACAATTACTTGATCAATAGCTGCAATTACATTTTTTCAACTTTATATTTAAGCTTGTAACAGACGTTTACAGCATATAATGAAGTAAATGCAGAATAAACACAAAGAATGTTAAATGCTTCAATTCAAAGGTAATTTGAATACTTTTCTTCAATCTTTTAACTCAGCTTCTCTCCCATGAAATACAACTTTGTAACAAACCTACATACACTAATATATAATATATATTAATTCTGTCAATTAAAATGTTTAATCAGATTCATCACAGGGTAACTGTGGATTAATTTGGATTAATCACGATTAAATATCATTTTTAATGTAAACTAATCAAATTTCATTTCATGAACAAACGGCACAAACTCCTCAGCTGATCCTGAATCTGAGCCCGTCTGTAAAACAATCATTTTCTTCACAAGTCTGTGGAGGTGGCACTGATCATGCAGCAGTCTAACACACTCTGTCACTCTTCATCAAGTCTTTGACACGAGGAACCACAACTCTGTTATTAACAATATTAACAGGTCTGCAGTTTGTCCACTTGGCAGTTGTGTCATCAGTGCTTTGCATTATTGTGATACTTTAAGCTGGAAGTGCTTCGGTGAAAAGAAAATTCTTTCTCTCACAATGTGCAGAATACTTCATGTTGGTCGGCTGCTCCGTCTTGTTATTTATTTAATACTCAAACTTTCCATCAAGAGGCCAGTGTGCGTTTATCATCTTCCATATTGAACTGATTGGTTCAGCTGCCCGTCACTAACACATGTACTGCCCATCTGCACGTGTGCAAAGGGAGCTCTACTGGGACAAACTGCACGAAGTGCGTTGATAGAAACATTTCAGGGATTTTGAGTCATTCTGCACTCCAGATGTGTTAATTGTGTTAAAGATTTTTATCAGGTTAATCATGATAACAGATTAATCCCCTAACCCCTTAACCCTAACCCTACATGTTCATTTTGACAGCACTGGTAAATCCTTTTTAAAAAGAAATGTTAGACTTGGTCATTTGCTGTTTGAGGACAGTGATGCTCATATCTGTGGGGAAAGTGTGACCTGAGTGGGTTCATGTTTGTCTTTAAAGAGCTGCTCTGATTCTTTTTGTGTCTGATCTGTTAAACAGTCTGAGAGGTCACACAGAGACCCAGCAGCTAAAGCCTGGATCATACTGGCTGCTGTTACTCCATCAGGACAACACTGAACCACAGTGCTGTTCACGGAAATCAATCAATAAATTCAACTTTACACTGTATTACCAAAAGTACTGACTCGTCTGCCTTCACACATGTAAACTTGAGTGACATCAGATTCTGAATCCACAGCATTTAATATGATGTCAGCCAAGAGTTCAACATATAACAGCTTAAACTGTTCTAAAAAGGATTTTTCACAGGTTTAAAAGTGTTTACGGGAAATGTTAACGGTTCTTTTCAGAAGCACATACGTGAGGTCAGACACAGGAAAGCAGCAACACTGACTGAACACAGATTTTAGAGGCTAAATTCATATATTACGTGTGTGTGTGTGTGTGTGTGTGTGTGTGTGTGTGTGTGTGTGTGTGTGTGTGTGTGTGTGTGTGTGTGTGCGCTCCACAGAGTGGACCAGCAGAGCTCAGAGGTTCCCAGTGGTCAGTCTGCCCAGCAGCATCAAACACAGCTGGACTCCATATTTATGGTCTGTACATGTACAACAACTACTTTATTATTAATATTAATAATAATACATTTGTTTATAGGTCCCTTTCAGAACACCAAGGACTCTGTGGACTAAATGACCAAAAGAAAACAAACTTTGAAATCAGACGGTCAAATGTGATCACAGGGAAACGTTTTAAACATCGAGGCTTTAAACAGAAACCAAAGTGAAACAGTTTGTAGTCGAGATCAGTGGGAATGAAGCTGAATAACTGTTTCTACAATAACTTTGTCAATGACAGATATGATGGAAATTAGCAGCATTAGCACTTACTAATGATGTGAGTCGACACTGGGCTGTATTGAGACGACCACATTAGGTGGTCCTCAACTGTAATGGAAACCAGTGGATCCAGTCCAGTCGTGGCGACCTGTGGTGAGTCGATCTGAGCAGCTACTAATGGAAACGGGGCCATAGATGTGTTTGTGCTTAATAACAATGAATCACAGGATTTTTACATTACTGTTAAAATCTCATGTTGTTTGTTAAAGTGTGCAGTTCAGGGTGTGTTACTAAAACTGTGGTTTGCTCACTTTCCAAAGACCCAGCCCCCATAAAAAGCAGCCAATCAGCTTCTAAGAGTTACACACCCACACATATCAAGTTAACTCTGGTCTAACACACTTGGATTTAGCTTGAAGAAGGTTCCTGTACGAGGACTGAAAATGATTTAAAAAGCAGCCAAAGAACAACTTTGACACACCTTCATAAAGCCTGCAGAGCAAAAGAAAAACTAGCTGAAAGTCTGGCTGCTCTTATGAAAAGTACAGAGAAATTATGGGTCGTTTAACACTTGTGCACAATATAAGAGTTTAAATAAATCTAAAGAGTAACTCAAAATCCTACAATCATACTGAGAAAATCATCTACAGCTAACTATCCAAGTGGATTTGTTTAAGACAGCTCCATCTGCTGGTGGCCCTCTGCAGGTGCATGAAAGGGGCGTGTTTATAGTGAAAGTAGTAGAGAAAGTAAACCCCATGGGAAGGAGGAGGACTCTCAGCAGCTTCCAGCTCATATTCAGACATTTGACTTCTCACTGAAAGCAGCAAGTTTGAGTGTCTGTACCTTAATTAGAAGAGATAACATGGCCATAGTAATTAGAGTTGATTGACCAATGCTGTCCTTGTAATGTAGTTTATGATTTTTATACATCTGTTTGTGGACAAGTCCAGTTTTTCTGTAGAGCCTCTCAAGTTGGTGACAGCAGTCAAAGTTCACGTGTAAACCAGAGCAGCAAATCAGGTCCAAATGTGTTGTTCACAGTGAGTGGGATCATCATTGGCTGCTATGTTAACATCCTGCAGCAGGATGTGTTTGGTCAGAGAATGGATAGATCACTAAGTCATTGTTGAGTTTAGGGGGATGGTAGACAGCTGGAGTAGGTTCAGCCAGTTGACACACAGTAGATAAAAATAACTGAAGGCAGGAGCAGACACCTGTATGACTTTCCACCTCTCACATAGATTATTGTCCCTGGGCAGAGCCACAGGGCTGGTAGATGTAAACAAACCTGGAGGAGAGGATTTATTCAACTGAGAAAAGTCACAGAGTTGTGTCTTGATGCTCAATCATCCAGGTAAGTAAATCCCAAAAAGGTTGATTCTCTTCATCTGGATGTTTTCAGTGGGAGAAACGTTTGATCATCATCAGGTGACTTCTTCAGTCTCAGCTGACGGCAGGTTTCCAGCCTTATTAACAAGACATTTGCACAATGACTGAAACCAGCAGCACTGAAAGAACAATGGGCTGTGAGGTCAGTTCCTTGATCATTGGTGCGCATATTGTCAGGACCATTGATCAACAACCACTGATCAATGGTCATGAGTACCATTCACAGAGAGTTGGGGAATGGCTGCAATCACAGCATTGTAAGATGGTGACAGATGTACCCTTAGGCCCCTCCTCCATTCAGAGATGGTCTTTCCCTTTTCATGTAAATGGCCTCCTTGACTCCGCCCTCAAACCAGCATTCATATTTACTCAGGACTAGGGCTGCTCGATTATGGCAAAAATGATAATCACGATTATTTTCACTGAAATTGAGATCTCGATTATTTGACAATATTTGTTTAACAATGTATTGAATAATGGCTTTAAAGATTGTCAAAAAATAATATAAAATTGTTATAAATTGTCTTAATTGTTGTGATGCGTGTTCGAATCACAGAGAGGTGCGCTCGTTTTACCACACAGAGCAGCGTGAGAGTAAAGCACGAGGGAGGTGCTAATAATCGGCTCAGTCATTTTTAATGATCGTTGAAAGCTCAGATTGTAATTTAGATTAAAATTTGATTAATTGAGAAGCCCTACTCAGGACCTTCTTGATGTTATGCTCTTCTGCTTCCCTGGCTGCTGTGTCTGTGGGGATGGTGTTTGTTTTGTGTTGTAGCGTCCTGATGACGCCCAGTTTGTGCTCCAGTGGATGATGAGAGTCAAACCTTAAATACTGATCCGTATGCGTAAACAGAGTGAACCTTTAAGACCAGTTGTCTGTACAATCAACTCAGTCACCTGAAACATCTCCAAGTTTCTGGCTTCAATCATCAACCCGTTGGTAGTTCAGCTCTGAACACCAGTGAAATGTTTCTCCCACTGAAATCGCTGCATTCATATGAACAGAATCAATGTTTTGGGATCATGGAGTTGTGGACAAAGTCTCAGTTAATCAGATAAAGTCAGACTTATAATTGGTGAGGAGATCGTGGATGATATGCTCCTTGATCATAAAGAAGTGGATTTTGTGTAGACTGAAGTTCAGAGTGGTGGCTCATTCATAAAGTATCCTGTTCCAGCTGCTGGAGGACAACATCATCACTTTTGTGAAGAACGAGCTGAAGAAGATCCAGAAGGCTCTGAATCCAAATAAGCCCCAATGCTTGGAGTTTCAGAGGGAGGATGATGAGCAGAGGAGCAGCAGAGAGGCATTTGTGAAGATCACAGTGGACTTCCTGAGGAGAATGAAGCAGCAGGAGCTGGCTGACCGTCTGCAGAGCAGTAAGAGGATTTCCTACTTAAGGTTTTAAGCTGTTAGATAAATGAGACACTTATGACACCAGTGTGTTCAGTCATTTCTCAGTGGCTCAGAAACTGTCATCAGCGTTTTTTAAAATAGGATTGTTGAAGTTGTACTTTTATTATTATTATTGTTCAGAACTTCCAGCTGCTGTTTGTCATCGTAACCTTAAATCCACCCTGAAGAAGAAGTTCCAGTGTGTGTTTGAGGGGATCGCTAAAGCAGGAAACCCAACCCTTCTGAATCAGATCTACACAGAGCTCTACATCACAGAGGGAGGGACTGCAGAGGTCAATGATGAACATGAGGTCAGACAGATTGAAACAGCATCCAGGAAACCAGACAGACCAGAAACAACCATCAGACAAGAAGCCATCTTTAAAGCCTCACCTGGAAGAGATGAACCAATCAGAACAGTGCTGACAAAGGGAGTGGCTGGCATTGGGAAAACAGTCTTAACACAGAAATACACCCTGGACTGGGCTGAAGACAAAGCCAACCAGGACATCCAGTTCATATTTCCATTCACTTTCAGAGAGCTGAATGTGCTGAAAGAGGAAAAGTTCAGCTTGGTGGAACTTGTTCATCACTTCTTTACTGAAACCAAAGAAGCAGGAATCTGCAGCTTTGAAGACTTCCAGGTTGTGTTCATCTTTGATGGTCTGGATGAGTGTCGACTTCCTCTGGACTTCCACAAAACTACAATCCTAACTGACCCTAGAAAGTCCACCTCAGTGGATGTGCTGCTGATAAACCTCATCAGGGGGAACCTGCTTCCCTCTGCTCGCCTCTGGATAACCACACGACCTGCAGCAGCCAATCAGATCCCTCCTGACTGTGTTGGCATGGTGACAGAGGTCAGAGGGTTCACTGACCCACAGAAGGAGGAGTACTTCAGGAAGAGATTCAGAGATGAGGAGCAGGCCAGCAGGATCATCTCCCACATCAAGACATCACGAAGCCTCCACATCATATGCCACATCCCAGTCTTCTGCTGGATCACTGCTACAGTTCTGGAGGATGTGCTGGAAACCAGAGAGGGAGGACAGCTGCCCAAGACCCTGACTGAGATGTACATCCACTTCCTGGTGGTTCAGGCCAAAGTGAAGAAGATCAAGTATGATGGAGGAGCTGAGACAGATCCACACTGGAGTCCAGAGAGCAGGAAGATGATTGAGTCTCTGGGAAAACTGGCTTTTGATCAGCTGCAGAAAGGAAACCTGATCTTCTATGAATCAGACCTGACAGAGTGTGGCATCGATATCAGAGCAGCCTCAGTGTACTCAGGAGTGTTCACACAGATCTTTAAAGAGGAGAGAGGACTGTACCAGGACAAGGTGTTCTGCTTCATCCATCTGAGTGTTCAGGAGTTTCTGGCTGCTCTTCATGTCCATCTGGCCTTCATCAACTCTGGACTCAATCTGCTGGAAGAACAACAGACAACCTCGATGTTGTCTAAATTAATTAGCAAACCAAACCTACAGTCTCTCCACCAGAGTGCTGTGAACAAGGCCTTACAGAGTCCAAATGGACACCTGGACTTGTTCCTCCGCTTCCTCCTGGGTCTTTCACTGCAGACCACTCAGACTCTCCTACGAGGTCTGCTGACACAGACAGGAAGTAGCTCACAGACCAATAAGAAAACAGTCCAGTACATCAAGGAGAAGCTCAGTGAGGATCTGTCTGCAGAGAAAAGCATCAATCTGCTCCACTGTCTGAATGAACTGAATGATCGTTCTCTAGTGGAGGAGATCCAACAATACATAACATTAGGATTTATCTCTGATGGTAATCTGTCTCCTGCTCAGTGGTCAGCTCTGGTCTTCATCTTACTGTCATCAGAAAAAGATCTGGATGTGTTTGACCTGAAGAAATACTTTGCTTCAGAGGAGGCTCTTCTGAGGCTTCTGCCAGTGGTCAAAGCCTCCAACAAAGCTCTGTGAGTACATCTGTAATCAGTCTTTAATTTATAACATAAACAGTGTCATGTGTGATGGCTGCTTAAAATTTTAAACATATTTAATAAAATGATCATCAGCACTAAATAAAGTAGGTTTTATTTAATGTTTGATAGCAGCAGTAAATGTCAGAGGGTCTTAAATATTTCTCGTTTTCAGTTTTTATCAAAGTCATATCCAGAATCATCCTGTAAGTAAACTTTATACCGCAGCTTTCACAGGTGAAAAAACACAAAGTGCTTTACAATAGAAACAGGCAATAAAAACACATTAAACTGCAAACACTGAACATCATACGGCCTAAAACTAGTTAAAGGCCAATTTGAATACTAGAGTCTGAACAAATGAGTTAGTGGGACCATTAACAGCCTTTGACTGGAAGATCTCAGACTATGAGAAGAGCTGTAGGGTTCTAGAAGGTCAGAAATATAGGCTGGGACTTGACCACACCGGGCTCTAAAAGTAAGGACTGAAATTTTAAATGAATTCTAACATGAACTGGTTACCAGTGTAAAGAGATTAAACTGGAGTAATGTCCAGTCTATTTCATGTGCTGGTTAAAAGCCGAGCAGCATCATTCTCCACTGACTGAAGACGTCCAAAGACTGTGATGGAGCCATAGGTGATAATCATCAACTCCCTCATTCCTCCTCTGGTCTTATTGCTCAGCTGGAGATGAGTTCACTTCTATATGTTACAATCAGCCTCACCAGTACAGTTCCCAGGATCTGCAGCTGCTGGCAGATTCAATCAGATTCATCGTGTTTCTTCACGTTTCTTGTTGACAGATTTATTTGCTTGATTTTTTTTCAATCTCTCCTATGTCATCACTTTGATTTCCGACTTTATGCAGTCTGTGAACCATGACAGTTTGTGACAGAATACAATGATCAGTGAGGACCCAGAGGACACCGACATTTACACTGTGCAGAATGAGACTTGAGACTTTATCTCACTGCTTTGTGGACGACTGATGGAAGGACTAATCACTATATCTGCTTTAGTAGAAATAATTTCCATGAAACGTTCACTGGTTCAGTCTTCCAGAATCTCTCGATCATATCTTGACAAGCCCTCACTCACCAGGATGTGAGCCAGCCTTCCCTCTCATTGCTGAATGCTTACACACTCATCACCTGTTCACAGAATGAGGACTCATCACTTGTTTTTGTTTAGCGTTGCCTTCAATGAACAAGTTCCAGGTCTTTATATTTAAACAGGGAACATTTTTAAAACTAAAACATTTTTTAGTTAACCATAAATATTAATGCACACTGACATTTGTCGTCTGTGAAGGTTCTCAGTCATCCAGGTCATCGTAGGCTAAGGAGCTTGGAAAGAAAAGCGTCTGGACTTCTTGAGTTGCTTGACACTCAGTCGTTTCACCTCTCATCCGAGAAGCTTCTTCAGTTCTAAGGGTCAAATGGTGGAGAGTCCCAGATTTAAACCTAATGGGACTTTCCCCCCCAAAGGGGGACAAAGGACCCCCCGATGATCCTCTACCTAATCACATGAGCCAAGGTGTGAAAGCGGGTGTGGGTCCTAATCAGCCAGAGTTTCGGGTGAGCTTATTGTGAAACCTGGCCCCACCCTATCATGTGATTTCCTGAGGTCAGATGGCCCAGGGTGCGAGTGGGCGTTAAGGCGTCTGGGAAGGGATCTCAAAACTGGATTATAGATGGCAGACAGTTGGTGTCGTAAACCACCGCCTCTGTTCAAAGATGGTCGCTCACAGTGGACGTAAATGGCTTCTTTCACTCCTCTTTCAAACCATCTGTCCTCTCTGTCCAAAATGTGAATGTTGGCATCCTCGAAAGAATGACCTTTATCCTTTAGATGCAGATGAACAGCTGAGTCTTGTCCTGTGGAGGTAGCTCTTCTATGTTGTGCCATGCGCTTGTGAAGTGGCTTTTTTTCCACACCTTTTTTTTTCACACCTTACTTTCGAAAACCCTCACCCCTCAGTCTGAATCTACACAACTCAGCGAAGAACACACATCGGAGGACAGTCAGGAAAAATGGGTGAAGAACTTTTCAGACCGGAATCTCACTGAACCTGAAAAGAGAGTTTTAGCCAAAGGACTCAATTTTGCCATTTCTCCGCAACAGTTGCCCATAGTGGACCTCATCACAGCCACAGAAACTGCCATACGGATTAACAAATTATCACAAACAGAAACAGAACAGATCAGGATGAAAGTCTCAGCCACCCTCTCAGGCACCAAGTCATTGACTGCCTCACATATCACCGCCTTTACCCAGGAGATGCCATACCCTGCATCTACGGACTTCCTAAGATCCACAAGGAAGGTGTCCCACTCAGACCCATTGTCAGTAGCATAAACTCAGCCACTTACAACATCTCTAAACACCTTGCAACCGTCCTAGCACCTCTTGTGGGGAACACCCCACATCACATCAAGAACTCCACCGACTTCACAGACAAGGTCCAGAAACTTACCCTGGATCCAGATGAAACCATGGTGTCCTTTGATGTAGTCTCACTCTTCACTTGCATACCCACCACGGAGGCAGTGGAGACTGTCAGAAAACGACTACAAGAAGACAGCTCCTTGGAAGACAGGACCAACTTCACACCCGATCAGATTTGCACACTGTTGGACCTCTGCCTCACCACTACATATTTCAAATACAACGAGGGTTTCTATAGACAAAATCATGGCTGCGCCATGGGCTCCCCCATGTCACCTATTGTAGCCAACCTTTACATGGAGGAAGTGGAAAGAAAGGCTCTTGGCTCTTTTAAAGGGAGAGCACCCAGCCACTGGTACAGATATGTAGACGACACCTGGGTCAAAATCAAAAGACAAGAAGTGGAATCCTTCACTGTGCACATCAACGCCGTGGATAAAAACATCAAGTTCACCAGGGAAGACACGAAGGACAACTGTTTGCCTTTCCTGGACTGCGCCGTGCACATTGAAGAGAATGGCAACCTCAGCATCGAGGTTTACCGGAAGCCCACACACACGGACCAGTACCTCCTCTTTGACTCCCATCACCCTCTGGAACACAAACTTGGACCTTACACCACCGGGCAGAACATGTTCTCTCTAAGCCTGAAGGGAAGAAGAAGGAACACACACATGTAAAGGAAGCACTTACAACATGCGGTTATCCTAATTGGGCCTTTATAAAGTCAGAAAAGATGCACAGAAAAGAAGATCAGACACCAGCGAGGGAGGATAAGGACAGACGCAACAACATTGTCATCCCCTATGTAGCCGGTGTATCAGAGAAACTCAGGAGAGTTTTCTCCAAACACGACATCCCAGTGTACTTCAGACCCAGCAGCACACTCAGACAGAAACTGGTTCACCCTAAAGACAAAACTCCTAAACACAAACTGAACAATGTGGTGTATGCTGTACAGTGCAGCGAGGAATGCCCAGACCTCTACATCGGAGAAACCAAACAGCCACTTCACAAGCGCATGGCACAACATAGAAGAGCCACCTCCACGGGACAAGACTCAGCTGTACATCTGCATCTAAAGGACAAAGGTCACTCTTTCGAGGATGCCAACGTTCACATTTTGGACAGAGAGGACAGATGGTTTGAAAGAGGAGTGAAAGAAGCCATTTACGTCCACTGTGAGCGACCATCTTTGAACAGAGGCGGTGGTTTACGACACCAACTGTCTGCCATCTATAATCCAGTTTTGAGATCCCTTCCCAGACGCCTTAACGCCCACTCACACCCTGGGCCATCTGACCTCAGGAAATCACATGATAGGGTGGGGCCAGGTTTCACAATAAGCTCACCCGAAACTCTGGCCCACACCCGCTTTCACACCTTGGCTCATGTGATTAGGTAGAGGATCATCGGGGGGTCCTTTGTCCCCCTTTGGGGGGGAAAGTCCCATTAGGTTTAAATCTGGGACTCTCCACCATTTGACCCTTAGAACTGAAGAAGCTTCTCGGATGAGAGGTGAAACGTCTTCAAGCAACTCAAGAAGTCCAGACGCTTTTCTTTCCAAGCTCCTTAGTTCACTGACATTTGTCTTTGATGTACAGGTTCAACGTAAGAGGTAATTTAAATTAATCACAAACATTATTATCAAATAACAATTTTTTAAATTGTGTTTTTATTTTGTGTTTGTTTTTCAGGCTGAGTGTTCCTGGCCTCTCAGAGAGAGGCTGTGATGCTCTGTCCTCAGTTCTCAGCTCCCAGTCCTCTAGTCTGAGAGAGCTGGACCTGAGTAACTCTGACCTGCAGGATTCAGGAGTGAAGCTTCTGTCTGCTGGAGTGAAGAGTCCACACTGTAAAATGGAAACTCTCAGGTCAGCATTTACATTTTTCTACTGTTGATCATTTCAAACCTGATTTATATTGCTGCACAAACATTAACTTGATAAAAATGTTTTAATGTAAATAATCAGTTTCTTGGGTAATTAGGGATTTTTGTTTACTTCTTGTTTTTCATTTGAAATTAAATGACAAATCTGATTTTCTCAGTCAAAAAGCTTTATTTCAGCAGCCCTTCATTGACCAAACCTTCCAGTTCGATTCCTGCCTGTATTCTGAAGGCTTTTACAGAGCTGTTTGGAGCCATTGCTCTAACACTGTGTAAATTGATGCTAACAGTGCTAGCTGCTTCAGGCTCTATTTGCACATTATCAGCACATTTAGCTTATTATAAACAGCATATAAACAGCTAGTACTGCTGGGACTTTATATTTTACAAGTTAACATGAGCCAATCAGTGAAAAGTCAAGCCATGACAGCTGTATGTTGCTGTGAGAAGAGTGGGGCTACATGCAGTGATGCTAGTGTTAGCCTGTTAGCTTCAGCAGGTGGTCAGTATGAGACCAGAAGAGCATCTGCATCAGCAGGGCTCCATTTAACTGCAGTGTTTCATTCTTCATATATGCATGCTGGACATTTGAATAGACTGAATATGTCACGGTCGCAGGTTTGGTGTTTTTTTGTAGTTTAGACTTCTTGTTTTTTTGTTTTCCTTAAAATATTAAATAATTTATCACGTTATCAATTAATTTATTATTAATGTCTAAATAAGGGTGATAGTGTGACCTGTGTGGGTTGTCTTCAGGTTCTCTGCTTCCTCCCACAGTCCAAAAACATGCATGCTGGGTTAACTGGAGTGATTGTGAGCATAAATGTTTGTCTTTCTCTGTCCTAGCTCAGTGTTTACCTGGCTACATCACCATGGTTACTGATGCTGAACCTATAACCTGGTCTGGATCAGGTTATGTTCAGAGTTTGTGTTTAAAATCAACTGAAGTGCCTCGTTTTCACTGATTCTTTCATTCACAGAAAGCTTTAGGTGTGATATAGATTCAGTCATATCTGACTAATGTCAGTGAATGAGGCCCAGCTGTAAAGTCACAGCAGTCACACTGTATGTGTCTCATTGTCACTGGAGTTTAGGCTCCATACATTCAGCTGGTGTTGCAGAAAAAGTAGAAATATTTCTGTTTGGTTCTAATCTGCTGCTGAGTCTCTTTTACAAAGATAGAACTGCAGCTAATCGTGTTCATGTAGCCAGTTAGGAAAAATCCAAGTCACCGTCAGACACAGCAGACATTTAGTGATAATCTCACTGTATGTGGTCTTTTAGTGCCTCCTAGTTGTGAACTTGTGGAGTGGTGTTCGTCTGGGTGACGAGTGTAATTGTTGGGTGAGACACACCGAGCCTGCATGCTGGTAGCTTAGCCACAGCTTGGGTGTGGAGAAGCTAAAAAAGAAGGTATTCTAGTTTGTAAGGAGGAAAAACTGAGTTAAGAGAGGCTGAGGGTAACACAGAGCAGCCATGAAAGCTGCTCACACAGTTTAGACAGTTTAGCATCAAATGATCTAGTGAGTTAGCTCCCAGCTAACTAGCAGACCAGCTAACTAGCAAACCAGCTAACTGCAGCCACAAGCTGCGACTGCGTCTTCCTAACAAGAGCGTCAGACACTCAGACTGGTTTTCTTTGTGGACGATGATGTATTCTCACACTGATCCTTCATGGTGATGCTGCCTTTCATCCACTGCTCCTGGATTCCTCATCATCATCTCCATCAGCCCTCACAATACTCCACCTTCATCAGCTTCATGTTCAGGAGCCTGGATGGACAGTAATTCTTTCCATGGGTTACGGTGGGACATTGAGAGCTGAAGTCAAACATCAGTGAGAAATGAAAGACTGATTCATTTCTATTTAGTCTTGTGATGTGCAGCTTTGTTCAGAGCATTAAGGCCCAGCAAAGATTACTGAGGTCATAGTGTCACTGATGAAACTGTGTGCTTATAGAAACTGAAACCAGATGAACCAGAATAGAAGGACATTAAAATGAAGTGTCAGCTACACAAAGGCAAAGCTATTCAGTTGTTGGGTGTGAGTTATTTAAAGGAGGATGGAGTCAGACTTTAAGCTGCTGGACTCAGTCACTATATCCTGTTCTCCTCATAGAACCTGGATACACAGACTCACCTGTGACACAGTGACACACAGTGTGGGCTACACACACATTTGGAAAGTGGATCAGTAACACCTTGTGCAATCATTTGTATTGCTGGGCAACCATGAGCACTTTGAATGACCATAATGGCATTGTTACAGCAACATTCAATCATGAGTTCAAAAGTAGTGTATTGTGTACTTATTTTAATAGTACTGCAGTATGAGAAGTGCAACATTCAGTGTGCAGAAACAAATCAGGTGCTTTCTAACAGCAGTATTCCTTTAACACAGTAGCAGTTCAAGTATTTCTGTCACTCTGAGCTGAAACATGAATCTAATCAAATCAAATAGCAAATCAAAGTTCTTTGCCTCTGCCAGGACCCGTAACATTTGATCTATTTTTTTACAAAGTTCCCCTCACAGTCCGGAGCCACCATCATAACATTATAACAGGCACCTTTAATCAGCAGCAAGTGAACATTTATAAATGTGTGTTTTCAGAACAGGATCCAGCAGAACTATTTTTCTGTTATCAGGTAGCAGCACAAACGTTCTCATCCAGCTCATTTACTGTGCAGGGACTTAGAGTGTGTGAAGTGTGTGTTTGTACTGATTCAGTTAAAAGGACTAGATGTTACAGTCCCTGATAATGCATTGCTTTAGATCAGGGGTCCCAATCCCAGTCCACGAGGGCCGGTGTCCCTGCAGGTTTTAGATCTCACCCTGGGTCAGCACACCTGAATCACATGATTAGTTCATTACCAGACCTCTGGAGAACTTCAGGACATGTTCAGAAGGTAATTTTTCCATTTAAATCAGCTGTGATGGATCAAGGACACATCTAAAACCTGCAGGGACACCGGCCCTCGTGGACTGGGATTGGGGACCCCTGCTTTAGATGGAGAGACTCTTGAGGGATGGCTGTTATGAGGAAAGCCCAGAAACTTTGCCAGCAGCACACATCGTTGTGTGCCTCAACGTTTGGTCTTTTACCCAAGCTTATCTGCCATTTTCCTTCCCTTGGTTAGGTTTGGGGATTAGAGATCGATCTAGATTATCATTTTAAATTTGGGACACATCGTCAGTAGTGGACCTTGGATTCATCAGGTGTTTCGGCCATTATCACTAGACACCCTCTAGACCAGGGGTCGGCAACCTGCGGCTCTTTAGTCCTTATAGTGCGGCTCCGCATGGTTTGGGCAAATAAATTAGAAGTATTTAGCTGAAGTGTATTTTATTTATGTTAGTTCTTTTTAACTCATAGTTCTAAAATTGAAGATTACTGTGATATTGAAATATAAAAATAAAATTATATTCTATTATTTTTTCATCGCTCAAAATAAGAGTCACACTCGCGGAAGGAAACGCCGTGAATTTATCAAGACTTTCAACCCCAGGTAGGCCAATTATGGATCTTCATATCCACATTATGTCAGCAGCTGTTCTCCACCGTGAACTATGTTAAAGACAAACACCGTTCACGCCTGACAGATGACAGCTTACAGTCCTGCGTAAACTGACTTTGTAGAGCCCCGATTTGCGGACTCTGTGCGCAGAGGTTCAGGAGCAGAAGTTCCATTGTAAACAAATCACGGCAGACCCGACGATGTTTCCATGAGCACGCTTTTTTTTTTTTCTCAAAGATATTTTTATTGAATTGAAGCAACAAAGAAAAACAAATACATGCAGAATTGTCAAACACCAAACAAGCAAGTTTCACAGTGACTGTTTGAACTGAAATATTAGAATACAGATTAATGACACACTCACATGTTTTATAATTGCTTCCATCAGTTTATCCCCTGCCCACATCACTTAGAACCCCTATCCCTCAGGCCAGGAAGGAAAAAAACCAAACAAACAAAGCAAGAAAAAAGAAAGAAACAAACAAACAAAAACAACATCGCAGATACAACAAAAACAAAATAAGATAAACACACAAATGACTAACAATAAATAAATAAATAAGTAAATAAATAAAAAGAAGAAGAAGAAGGAGGATTTATTTTTTACAAAGTTCCCCTCACAGGAGGATTTACAGAGTAATGCTGGAAGTCGGGTTCGTAACCTGGAGGCTGGAAAAGTATTTCAGGAATTGCCCCCACACCTTGTAAAACTTACCGCTGTTGTTACTAATCGCATACCGGATCTTTTCAAGACTCAGATAGCACATAAGGTCCCTCAGCCATTGAGCCTGGGTGGGCAAAGGGGCACCCCTCCATCTTAGTAGGATTGCACGTCTAGCTACAAGGGAGGCGAAGGAGAGCATGCAACGCTGTGACGAGGTCAACCGTGCATCAGCCTCTCCAGTGGTGCCAAAAAGCGCAACTAATGGATCAGGATCCATATGGTGTCCAATAATTAGGGATAAGGTTCGAAATATATCTCTCCAGAATCCTTCAAGGCCAGGGCACGTCCAGAACATATGGATAAGGGGAAGCCTCCGCACTCCCACACTTATCACAAGTGGGGTCAACGTTCGGATACATACGGGATAGTTTGACTTTGGAGAGATGGAACCTATGCACAACCTTAAATTGTAAAAGACAGTGGCGGGCACATAGGGAAGTGAAGTTAACTAACTTGAGTATTAAGTCCCATGTATCCATAGACAAGGACTGATTTAAATCTTGTTCCCAGGCCGTTTTAATCCGATCTATCGAAGAACTGATCATGCTCACCAGCCTGTCATAGATAAGAGAGATAAACCCTTTACGTGTTGGAATTAAGGTAAGGAGCATATCCCCTGGGCTTGCAGCTGGTGCTACCGGGAAGTTTGGAATCTGAGATTTTGAGGAAATGTCTGGTCTGCAAATATCTAAAAAGATGTGTATGTGGGAGATTAAATTTTTCAGAAAGCTGAGCAAAAGATGCAAAGGTATTGTCAAAAAACAGATCAGTGAAACATGTGACGCCCCTGTCATGCCAATCGCGAAATATAGGATCAGATAATGATGGCTGAAAAAAAGGGTTAGAAAGAATTGGACTTAGAAGGGAGAAGCCTGTTAATCCAAAATGCTTCCTCATCTGAGCCCACACTCTCACCGTGTGCCAGACAACTGGGTTATCGATTGTCTTGTTTGGGGGAAGGGGGAGTGAAGATCCAATCAGGGCCAGGACAGAAGAGCCTGTGGCTGAGTTCAACTCCATGAGCACCCAGGACGGGCAATTACCTTTGTTGTGGAAGTAAAGCCAAGATATAATGTAGCGCATGTTTGCTGCCCAATAGTAATATCGAAAGTTAGGCAGTGCCAGGCCTCCACAACTCTTGGGTTTTTGGAGTTGAGCCTTGTTCAATCGAGGGCGTTTACCTCTCCATATATAAGATGAGATAATTGAGTCCAAGGAATCAAAGAAGGATTTGGGGATAAATACTGGTAACAACTGGAAGAGATACAAAAATTTAGGAAGTATATTCATTTTGATTGAGTTGATTCTTCCCACCAAAGAGGTGGAGAGAGGGGACCACTGTGCCAGATGTTTTTTTGTATTATTTAACAGAGGAAGGAGGTTCGCTTTGAAGAGACAATTATGTTTCCTTGTAATTATTACACCTAGATATGTAAATTGATTTCCTGCTATTTTAAAGGGGAGGGTAGTATAGTCAAACACTGGTGCCCCTCCATCCACAGGAAACAACTCACTTTTATATAGGTTGAGCTTGTATCCTGAAAACTGGCCAAATTGGCGAAGTATGGATAGCATTGCAGGTACAGATATTTTGGGGTTTGAGATAAAAATTAAGAGATCATCTGCATACAAGGATACTTTATGTTCAACACCCTTCCTCCGGATCCCATTGATCTCCCCACAGCTGCGGAGTGCAATGGCAAGTGGCTCTATAGCCAGATTGAAAAGAAGAGGACTTAAGGGGCATCCCTGACGGGTTCCTCGTTGGAGGTTGAAAGGCTGCGACTGTATGGAATTAGTGAAAACTGAAGCGTTAGGGCACATATATAATAACCTTATCCATGAAATAAATTTCGATCCAAAATTGAATTTATCTAGAATTGTGAATAAATATTTCCACTCGACCCGATCAAATGCCTTTTCCGCATCTAGGGAGAGAATGCACTCAGGACTCTGACTGGAAGGGGTGTATAATATATCCAATAGTCGGCGGATATTGGAATAAGAGTAACGATTCTTAATGAAGCCTGTTTGATCTTCGGATATAACTGAGGGCAAAATATTTTCCAGTCTACGTGCCAAAACTTTGGCCAAAATTTTAGCATCGACATTTAATAGAGAAATTGGCCTGTAGGATGAGCATTCCACAGGATCCTTACCTTTCTTTGGGACAAGAGCAATACTTGCCTCGTAAAAGGATGGCGGAAGTTTACCACACTTCCATGAGTCGGAAAGGGTTAAATGTAGTTGAGGTAAAAGCAAGGGTGAAAATGCCTTGAAAAATTCTACGGGAAAGCCGTCAGGGCCAGGGGACTTTCCAGGCTGCAGTGAAGAAATGGCTGCACCCAGCTCCTCTGGCGTGATGGGTTCATCCAATCTGTTTTTACTATCAGAGGAAAGCATAGGTACATTCAAAGTCTTTAGAAAGTTATCCGTTAGAGTGCTTTCCTGCGGGAATTCAGAGGTGTAAAGTTGGGAGTAAAAAGCCCTAAACGTATCATTAATTTTGGAAGGGTCCGAAGTGATATTACCATTAGCCATTCTAATCTTTCTGATATGTTGTTTTGCCTGGAAGCCCCTTAACTGGCTGGCAAGCATCCTACCTGATTTATCGCTATGAATATAAAACAAACTCTTACTCTTCAGGAGCTGACGTTCAATTGAGTGCGTTGAGAGGAGCTCAAATTTAGTCTGAAGGCTCCACGCGCTTATTGTATAGATCTGGGCTTTTTACCTTAGCATAGAGCAGGTCTACTTCTTTGATTCGGTTGACTAAATCAAGTCGTTCTATA
>NW_027051910.1:0-74052 GCF_036321145.2 Pelmatolapia mariae
TGTGGACCGGCTGTACGTGGACGGACAGCTCCACCGCGACCCCGACATCACTCCGTGGCTGTATTAACTTCACACCAGATAAGAATCCGCTACACCCTTTCCCCATCCACTCACACTAACTTGCATTAACATCTGTTTAACTTACCAGTATCAAATCGCATCTTAGGTGTGATATCATAGCAGTATTAACACCATCACTCTCCGTCAATGGTTTGATTAGAATGTTTCCGGTTTTTCTTTTTTTTTTTTTTTTCTTTTTTTTTCTCTCTTCTTGTTTTTTCTTCTCTCCTTTCCCCCTCTTGTTTTTATGCTGCTCACCCTTGTCCTTGGTTTCTTTCTTTTTTCTTTCTTTCACTGCTTCGATCACCTGCTTCCACACTCATCCACAAACAACATCCTTTATTTCGACACATACGCACAGCACGATCACGCACAGTCATGCGCTCAACGGCAGCACATTTACATCACTCAGACAGCGCACACAGTTGTATAGGATACACACATTTAAGCCAAGCGTACTCATCTTAGTAAATATGCAAACACATAGTCAGACTCAGGGAGCATCTCGCCACACACTTTTTCTCTCTCTCCCTCTCTTTATTTATGAACAAGTGATGTATTCTCTCCACCTGTCTAAGCGACACACACAGCATACACCCCTAGTTATACACAGACATCTATGGGTGCACTGAGATTCGTTACATGGAATGTAAATGGAGCTGGCTCCAGAGAAAAGAGGTTAAAAATATTTAACCAACTCAAAAAACTTCAGGCAGATGTTGTCCTTTTACAAGAGACCCACAGACCTCTTAGAGGTTCGAATGAACTTAAAACACCTGAGTTTCCTAATGTGTTCTCAGCTTGTTATAATTCTAGACAAAGGGGAGTAGCAATTTTAATACATAAAAATATTAATTTCACAGTACTCGATACAGTTATAGATCCAGAGGGCAGATTCTTAATCATTAAACTATCTATACTTGATAAAAAGCTATGTATTGTAAGTGTATATGGTCCAAATGTTAATGATCCCTCATTCTTTCACAGTTTTTTCAGTGCACTCTCTGAACACTTAGATGGCACACTTGTTCTTGGAGGCGACCTCAACCTTGGACTAAATGAAGAAATGGATAGGCTCAATACAGCAGGAACTCAGCGTAATTGGCAGTCCACAAATATAATCAAACAGTATATGAGCGACTTTGGTCTTTGCGATGCATGGCGCTCCCTTCACCCCACCAGTAAGGAATATACTTTTTTCTCACATGTTCATCACTCCTACTCTCGTCTGGATTATTTTTTGGTCAGCAGCTCACTGCTGAGTGACATTTCAGACACTGAGATTCACCCTATAGCTGTCAGCGATCATGCTCCTGTATCTTTAACACTAATGCACAAGAATAATACTACGCCAAGTAAAAACTGGAGATTTAATACATCACTGCTTAAAGATGAAGACTTTATTAAATATTTTAAAAAAGAGTGGACTTCATATTTAGACTTTAATGACACTCCCGGAACATCAGCTTCTGTTTTATGGGAAGCAGGGAAAGCCGTGATGAGAGGTAAAATAATTTCTTTCTCATCACATAAAAAGAAAAAAGAAAACAAAAATATTCAGGAATTAGAAAAAACCATCAAATCACTAGAAGAAGCCTACGCGTCCCACCAAGATCAGGAAACATTGAACAAAATACGCAAAACAAAACTAGAATTAAATGAGATAATTGATAAAAAAACAAAATTCTTAGTACAAAGACTACGCTTACAAAATTATGAACATAGTAATAAATCCGGTCAATTTCTAGCAAACCAGCTAAAAATAAATAAAGAAAAAACAACTATATGTGCTGTTCAAGATTCATCTGGGAACACAATATATGAACCGAAACAAATAAACAACATTTTCAGGGATTTCTATAAAACGTTGTATTCACCACAAATAAACCCATCTAAAAAGGAAATTGATCAGTTTTTAGACAACATAACTCTCCCAAAATTATTAGACACTCAAGCAATGGCACTGGATTCGCCACTGACGCCAGGTGAACTCCAGGAAGCCCTGATAAATATGCCCAATAATAAGGCTCCAGGTCCAGACGGCTTTCCTGCAGAATTCTACAAAGAATTCTGGACGATTCTAGCACCAGTTTTTTACAGAACGTTGTTGGAAATCAAAGAAAATGGCAGACTTCCACCAAATATGAATTCTGCAAACATTAATCTCCTGCTAAAACCAGGCAAAGACCCTGTATATCCCTCAAGCTATCGTCCAATATCCCTTATAAATGTAGACCTTAAAATAATTTGCAAAGCTCTCTCAAAGAGACTAGAGAAAATAACCCCCCTCTTAATTCATCCTGACCAAACTGGTTTCATAAAAGGTAGGCACTCATCAACAAATACACGTAGATTACTTAATTTGATAGACTACTCATACAGTAAAAACCTTGAAACTACAATATTTTCTCTAGATGCAGAAAAAGCGTTTGACAGAGTTAACTGGAAATTTCTATTTGCAACTTTACACAAATTTGGTTTTGGATCTTCTTTCATCAACTGGTTAAAAATATTATATAATTCCCCAACAGCTTGTGTCAGAACAAATGACCAGACATCCTCCAGCTTCTGTCTCCTGAGGGGCACCAGGCAGGGATGCCCACTCTCCCCTTCACTGTTTGCAATTTTTATCGAACCACTAGCAGCAGCAATTAGACAGAATTCAGTAATTAAGGGCATAAAATGCAAGAACGTGGAACATAAAATCAGCCTTTATGCGGATGATGTGTTACTCTTTCTCCAAAATTCACAAACCAATATCTCTGGGGTGATTGAACTGATAAACTCTTTTGCAAGAATATCAGATTACTCAATTAACTGGTCAAAATCTACAGTCCTTCCGATTAATTGCTCCTTCCATAATTCCTCTTCTACTCCACTGCAATCGGGAAATATAAAATATTTAGGTATTAATGTTTCTCCCAAGCTTGCAGATCTAACTAAATTAAACCATATCCCACTTTTAAAGAAAGTAGAAGGTGATCTGGCTAGGTGGAAATGTCTACCCATATCACTCATGGGAAGGGTTGCCGCTATAAAAATGATGGTATTACCAAAAATAAATTATTTATTCTCAATGATCCCAACTAAACCGCCGCAAGATTGGTTCAGATCTCTAGATTCATATATGTCCAAATTCCTTTGGAAAAATAAGCCCCCACGTATAAGCTTAAAAACACTACAAAAGACCAAGGATAAAGGAGGATTAGAACTACCTAACTTTCAGCACTACTTCTTGGCCAACAGGCTTCAGTTTATCTCAGGATGGCAAAAACATACCCTCTTAGATGAACCTTGGCTAGATGTAGAACAAGCACTTTGCAATAATCTAGAGATTTCAGATCTACCGTTTATCAGCTCAAACATCCAACGACATGAATGCTTCAAAAGCGTCAACATCAGCTCCTCTCTGACAGCGTGGTGGGAGTTTCTGAAGTTGACAGAGTCTCCATTAATCCCATGCAAACGTACACCTATCTGGAACAACCCTGACATATTACAAAACAATAATATGATAAACTTTTCAGATTGGAGTAGTAAAGGAATCAAATATTTAGAACATATACTAGAAGGAACAGAATTTATTTCATTTGACAGACTAGTTACACAATATGGGATCAACAAGAAAAGATTTTTAGAATATCAACAAATTAAATCCATAGTAAAAAAGAGATTTAAACCGGGTCAAGTTGAACTACAAACACCACCAAGTGTGGTTCAATTTCTTACTCTTAAAACCCCCAAATTACTATCCAAAATATACAGAATGCTTTCTAAAACAGATGAATCAATATCACTTCCTATTGCAAAATGGGAAGCGGATTTATCAGTTAACTTAGACCAAAACTTCTGGTCTCAGATTTGCTTAAAAACCTTTCATTTAATTAGAAATCCCAGTCTTCAATTAATTCAATACAAAATACTACATAGAGTGCACTATACAGGTCATCGGATGTTCAAGATGGGCTTTACGTCTACCAACAACTGCTCACACTGCCAAACCAATTCACCGGACAATTATATCCACGCTCTTTGGTTCTGTCCACCAGTTCAGAAGTTTTGGCGTGAGATATGTGAAGACTTATCAAAGTGTCTGAAATGTAACATTCCAACTTCTCCTTTAGTATGTTTGTTGGGCAGCTTAGATAATGTCACTACGGAAAAGAATATAGCCCATATGGTTTTCACTGCCCTATGCATAGCCAAGAAAACAGTCCTCATGAACTGGAAAAATAAAAATAATCTTAATTCTAACCAATATAGAAATTATCTATTAGATTACATTAGTCTTGATACAGCCTCTGCCACCACATCAGATCAATTGCTCTGGGCTCCTTTGATCAGCTCCATCACCTAGCGGGGGTGGGGGGCCATAGTTTGGTCCCACCTTCACTGTTGTGATTGGTGTGGGGGTAGGGACAGGCTTAGGGCGTCGGGGGGTTCCCCAGGAGCATCTTCCTTGGGGGGCTCAACCCGGGGTAGCGGTCATGGCCAATTAGGGGCTCTGTTGGCTCTTAGGTGACGGTTTCCTCGTGGCTGCGTGCAGCGGGGCTAGGGGAGGGTCTGTGCTGACGGACGTGGGTTACTGACCTGGTAGCCTGGCTGCCCCTGGGTGGGTCCGGGATGGGCGTGAGGTTCTGGGGGCGCTCCGTCTCTGGGCTGGGGCCCTGGCCGGGCCTCAGGGGCTTGGGTCCTGGTTGGTGTGTTGCCGAGGTTGTGGGCGGGTGGGTGTATGGGGGCCCGGCCCTGGCGCGGGGTGCCGCCGGTGCATCGAGCCACCTGGGGGGCTCTTCAACTGGTGGGGGAGGTTGTCACATCTTGCAGGAGCTTTCCTCTCTTCAGGAACTCTCTCTGCAGGAGGGGGAGATACAGGAGTGGTGGAGGAAGATCTCAGCCTGGGCGTCTATTGTCTTGTGTAGTCTGGAAGATGAGTGGATGATGGGGTGGGTGCAGTTTTCTCTGTGGTGGGGTCGGGTGAATTGTCCCGGGCTCTGTGGGGCCGGGGGGCGCTGCTGCACTGGGCCCCGGTCCGGATGGGCCTGGGCCCCCTTTCCCTGGCGGGTTGCACAGCATGGGGGTGCCTACTGGGGTCAGCGGGGGAGCTGGCCCCAGGGAGGGGTCACTTGCCCCTCCCTTCCTTCCCTCCCCATCTCCAGCGGCCTCCCTCTTCCCGCTCCACCACAATCACCCACACATGCAGGGCCTTGGGGTAGGGGTGTGTCACCAGGGTGCAGAGGAGACATCCCCCCCCTCTGTCCCCTTCTGGCTGCCTCTGCCTCAATTTTATCCCACAACTTAGACATTCACATTACTCACACTCTCATTACACATACATATAGGATCTTGGAGGTGGGCACGCTACACGGATTCCAAACTACCATCAGGGTGTACACCTCACCCCTGGCGTCGTTGCCCACCTCTCAATTTTAAATACATGTAGACATTGAGGGCTAGCAGGAGGGGCTATATGCTTACCTGCTGCTCTGGCAGGTGGCTCCATGCCCTCCTGGGTTTTAAATGCACCTTAGAACACACATACATCAACAGTACATATGAGCGGGTGGAGGGAGGTTTGGAGTCTTCCTACACCCCCGTTCTCTGCGGCCTGCTGGAGCAGGGGGGCTAGGAGGAGGAGTTGGCCGTCCGACTGGGGTCTGGTGTATGGGGCCTCCCTGCTGCTGCGGAGTCGGGGCGGTCTGCTTCTCCCCACCGCAGGGAAAAGGGTTACACCACCTGAGTCTGGGTGCAGTTTCCCCCTCCAGGGGCAAGGGTACCTAGACTCGGGGCTTAGAGTACGCTTGGGGAGTGTGATTGTGTGTACAGCGTCTCTCTATGTCTGTCTCCACGTTGGGTGAGTGTTGAGCAATTGTATATGAGAGCATGAGGGTGGGAATAGATGTTTGTATCTGTGTGTGCCTGTTTGTCTGTGTCTATATGTCAGGTTGGGTATCAGACGCCACCTCTCTGAGGACATCTCAGGCCCTCCAAGGTTTGGAGGCCCATCTCCCCCCACCACTTCCCCTGCCGGTGGCGGACGCCCTCAGACATCGGTGCGTTGGTGGTTCTCTGTCTCCGGGGGTGGGCGCCCAGGTACCCACCGGCTCACTCCTTGGCGGCTGCTTATTGGGGCCTGGAGCCTGGGGCTCGCTCGGGCCACTTTGGGGATGGGGTGCCCTCGGCCTCACGGCCCGGGGCTCGGCCACTCAGGCACAGCTGGCTGCCGGCGGAGCTCACGGGCACGTCACTGCAACCCCCCCTGGCTTCTGCTCCGCGGCTGCTGAGTGACCCCTCATCTGGGACTCTCCTCAGCTCTTTCTGGGATAGTGGCGCGGCTGCCCCTCTGTTGGTCTTCCTTGGTCTCTTGTGTTCTGGGGGCCTCTGGATGTCTGGAGTCTTGATCTCCTCCATACCTGCTTCATGCCCTGGAGGTCGGGGCAATGGCCCCCCACACCCTCTAGCAGATCATTACATGAAGGAACCTTTTAAAAACAAGCGCGTTCATGCTCACAGGTGTACACACGGGTGATCACACACACAAATTACACCCTTTTTGGCTCCTACCTCAAAGCACACTGTGCGCTGTCGATCTCACGTGCTGCACAATAATGTTTAATATTTAGTATTTACTGTCATATTCTCATATATCATTGTGATCTTGTTTATTACTCTCGTTTTCTTCTGCTTGCTTTCTTTTTTCTTTCTCAACAGGTGATCCAGGTGATCGATATATGTATTTTTTGTCTGCTTATTCTGTTGGTTTTTGTTTTTTGCCCTTTTTCCCCGTCCCTCTTCTCAGGTTTTTTTCTTTCCCTCTTTCTTTCTCCACATTCTCTCCTCCAGTCAAGTCTGTCCCGTATTCAGCAAGTGAAAATAAAATAAACAATAAAAAGTTGAATCAAATGGACCATTACGGCAAGGCTGGGATGGTCCATTTGGTAAAGTAAATCCGTTGGGCATCTTTCTTCGCCTTTAGACAATAATTCTGATGGCAAAAGAACCAAACGGGACAGGTTTAAAAAAAAAAAAAAAAAAAAAAAAAAAAAAAAAAAAAAAGAATTTCTGCAGAAAAGAGGCAAAGAAGCAGAACGTTGCGCTGAAAAGAGGTGAATGAGCAGAATTTCTGCTGAAAAGAGGCAGAAGGTTCTGTATGTAGAAAAAGAAACACGATGAACCATGTGTGAAATAAATAAAGAAATGAAATGAAAGAACAACCTGATTCTGCTCAAATTCACCAATCAGAGCTACTGCCTCTGTCTGCTTAATTAGGCTGGGTACTTGTATGCATTTTGGTCCATATTAGAAAAGCTGCTAAAATTATAAAACTTTGCAGAATTGTAATAAATGATAAATATAAATGACAGGTCTGTGATAGTGTATAAATTTGTAGTGAAAAAACAAATGCTCAACAAGGTGGGATTGAACCCACGACCTTTGAGCTGCAGAACCATGTCATTACTGATTGCGCCACCTGGGATGGGGGCAATTGGCTCAAAAAACATAGACATGAGCAGTCAGAAAATAGATCGCGGTGAGCGGCAAAAAGCGCCGTTTTTTGGAGTTACAAAATGTCGTGTAACTCAAAAACTAGGAGGGCTAGAAGCATAATTCTTGTACTGGGTGAATCAGCGGACTTTGGTGTATCTGGACTGCGATTTTCATAGCACTTTGTGCCTCCGTCGCGGAGGTATGACGAGAGAAGAAACGGCTTCAATTCCAGAGTTTGAAGACTGAGAGAAGGACAGATTTCCACCCCTCAAACAAACGTAATTTATGGCTCAACGGTAAGATGAATGAAAAAACGGCTTCCACTGTGAGTGTCAGGAGTGTCTGAAGATATATTGGCACAAGCCTCATGTCCTAACTTTGCTTTGTTAAGGAGATATGGCGATCTAAAAATGCCTCCCGTTACAGAATTTCAGCTCTGAATTTCAAAACCTCCCCATACACTTTGAATGGGGACTTGTCAGACTTTGTGTCACTTCGAGGCAAATTGCGAAAAAACTGTGAATCTCACAATAAAGATAGTGACATTGTCTGAAAGCCAGCAAAAATACCTACGTTTTGATGTATAATTTGTGGGGGTTGAGTGAAAATTGAGCGAGTAGCAAGAAGTTGTTCAGACATGAAGAGAAAATTCAGAACAGACCAGCACTCACTCTGAGTTAATTGCACAGAATTGTGGAAGTTTCCCATTCATTTCAATGGGATGGGACAAATTAAAAGAAAAAAGTGTAATATTTTAAAAAGTATAATAGTAATAAACACCAAACGTCATAGCAGGAATTAGCAGAAAGAGCAGAACAGTTTAGAGTTTGAATGGAGAAAATCGGCTGAAAACTGAGGGAGTAGTTAAGCGGCAAAGAAAGTGGCAACTTGAAGAATAAAGTATAAAGAATAAAGAGAAACAGGAACTCAATAGTGTGGAAGCCCTTTAGGGCATCCACACAATAAAGAGAAACAGGAACTCATTAGTGTGGAAGCCCTTTTAGGGCATCCACACAATAAAGAATAAAGAGAAACAGGAAAACAATTGTGTGGAAGCCCTTTAGGGCATCCACACAATAAAGAATAAAGAGAAACAGGAAAACAATTGTGTGGAAGCCCTTTAGGGCATCCACACAATAAAGAGAAACAGGAACTCAATTGTGTGGAAGCCCTTTAGGGCATCCACACAATTGTGTGGAAGCCCTTTAGGGCATCCACACAATAATAAAGATTAAAGAGAAACAGGAGCTCAATAGTGTGGAAGCCCTTATAGGGCATCCACACAATAAAGTATAAAGAATAAAGAGAAACAGGAACTCAATAGTGTGGAAGCCCTTTTAGGGCATCCACACAATAATAAAGATTACAACAACAATACTGTGAATGCTTTTACAAGCATTCACACTAATTAGAATCAGAAGACTTTATTAATCCCGAAGGAGATTAATTAATAAACATGTCACGGTCCTGTGTCGGTGACCCAGTGTTTTGAGTTTTGTATCATTATTGAATTTTGATTTTGTCATAGTTTATCTTTTCTAGTCTTTTGGTTTCAGTCTCTGTGTTCTCTGGTCTGCTGTATTCCCTAGGCCAGTCCGTGTCTGTTATGTTTCCTGTCTTACTTTGAAAGTCTGTGTCCAATGTCAGTGTATTGAGTTTCGCTTCCCCTAGGTCTTGTCATGGCAGATTACTCCCAGCTGTGCTCTCCTTCTGTGTCTCATTTCCCTCGTTATCCTTCAGCGTATTTAAGCCCCGTGTTTCTCTTTGTCAGTGTCGCATCATCTGTGCTCCACGCCCTATGTCATGTCAGGTTTCAAGTCTCTGTGCAGGTCATGACTCATGTTGCTTATTCTTATAATTCATAGTTCCTTCATGTTCTGACACAGTCGTGTTCATAGTCTCACTGTTCTTAGTTTCTTCCCAGTTTAGGTTCCTGTTTAGTTTAGTTCATGCACTCCAGCCTGTCTGTCAGTCCTGCACTCTCTCTCTGTTTCTTTCTCTCTGATTGTGGAATAAAAGTATGAACATGTATTTATAAGTTACACTTGTGTTTGAATCCTGCAGCTTATCACACATTTCATTTCCATGTGTGACAACTGCAAGTGTCCAGAGTGAGGACAGACTGAGGGACCCACTGCTGCACATCATCTGTGAGGCTTTGCACCCCTGATGATCCACCAGGACAAACTCAGCAGTGTGTGAGGAAGAGGAGGAGGAAGAGCCAGCAGCAGCTGACAGATGGAGAGAATAGACAGACTGTTCCCTGTTTGTGAAGGACTGCTAGAAAAGTTTAAAAGAACTATATACTATATATAACAGGAGGTTATGGATGAAATGGAAAACATGATCTTCACAACTTAAAACTGTTTACATTAATGGTTGGATGGTCCATCACAATTAATTGTGTGACAATTTATTCTACCCTCTTATAAAGGATGGTCCAGTGGATCCTATGTTACAAGACGCAGAAATGAGGCATAGAAGCTCATTTCTTTAGTGTTTGGAAAGTTATAACAGGTCTTATTATGGCTGCCACGCAGATACGCTTGGGTCACGTCTCTTGGTTAGGAATCAGAAAAAAATTAATATTGTGCTCTATGCTGCCACCTGCTGGCACTGCTTATTCAAAATCATAACAGTTTTCATCTGATTCACACTCACAAAGCGGACAAGGTGAGGAAGAGAGGAGTCAAGGGAACAACAAGTACCACAATGTGTAAATACCATAGTGTTACAAGGTTATAATAATACCCTTAGTAGTAGTAGTAATAATAATAATAATAATAATAATAATAATAATGAGGAGGAGGAGATGTTCACAGTTGTTCCATGTTTGTATATTTCAGCTGTGGCATCTTTTTATTCTTTAAAGGTTAAAACACTTTCAAAGGACACACCTGTGCATCCTCCTTCAGCCTTCTCTTTTGAAGCCAAGCTTCAAAATCAAACAGCAAGTAATGACCAAGATACAGTAAATTGATCTTTTAAAGGCAAAATTAAGTAATAAGGTTAATATTATTTTTAGTTTAAGAGTTTGAACACAGGTTTCTGTAGAATATTTATTAAAGTTCATCAATTTACGAGAATAAAAAATACAAATCTAACGTCCACTTTCATCACAGATCCAGTGACAAACTACAGCCAGTAGGTGGCAGCACATCTCCTTTCTACACCAACACCTCATCACAGCCACGTCACTACTTACATTAAGGCTTGTTTCGGGTTTTCATTTTAAAGAACAGGGGGGAGAAACAGGTTTTCAGGGGCCAGTCTTCAGCTAGTGAAAACCTGAGATGAATGAACTGTTTGCATAACAAACACCAAAACCAAAAAACAGAACAGACAACTTTCATGAGTGCTGCTGACACAATCCTCCTCCACTGCCTGCAAAGGTGAGGAGTTCAAAACTGTAGCAATGAATGAAAGATGTCTGATGAAGACAAAAAACACAGAAAACAAACCATCAGGACAGAGTTCAGGGTTAGCAAAGATGAATATGAAGTTGAAAATTCTGGTGTGATTATCTAGACGAGGATAATTACAAAGGAATAAACACACAACAGCCTTCAGCCAACTTGTATTAGGTTGCAGCTCATAACTTGCTGGTTGTTTCATGCGCAGGCACTAAAGCAGTCTAAAGCAGAATGTCATGCTAAAAAAAGGATGATTCTTTTAAATACAAGGGGGAGCAAGTGAGTCAGATACCAAAGCACAGAGATGAAACAGGTCTAATTGGAAATACTTTATGAACATGTGGTATACTCACTGATGTGAGTGAGCTGGTGGACCCATGTTCATTATGGGTCCACCAGCAGTCCAGGAATTCCTTCTTTAGAGCAGAGTCCACGCCAGCCTCGTCTTAGGCAGATGAGGAGGAGCCTCCTATCCTCTTGTCCTTCCACTGGGCCCACCACATCCCCCAGCTTGCGTTCTGCATCCGAGTCCATCCTGTGATGCCACCACAGCTCCCCTTGCGTTGGTGCCCTGTAAAATAACAAATAGGGGCCAGAACAATGGTCCCAGAAGCGGCTCTGGCTTATAGCCTTAGCCACGTATATACCTCTGCCCTGCTGCCAATCACACGTGTTGTCTCCTACTGTCGCCCTTCCTTGCTGTCAGGACTGGGTCGTCACATCACGCACACACAAACTCTTTTTACACATACAAATCCTGATTTACAAGTACAAAATATTTATGACCACAATTTGAGCCCATATGTGAAGCCCAACAAGTAAGATCAGGAGACCCAAAGACTGTGCATATAGAGAAAACCTCCTGCAGGAAATGAGTGAAAAGCACCTTCATCTGACATGTTAAAATGTTGCTTTTGTTAAGCAGTGTCTTTGATACAAAGCCATTTTCTGGATGGTTTATTGGTAAAGAAACTCCCACTAAGATTGTAACACTTAAAAATCTGTGTTACATTTGTCTATCTCTCACTTTGCATTCCTGCGACAGTTCAAAGAAAAGAACAATCATATAAATTATGATTATTTGCACTGTGCAATTATAGCAATGCAAGCTCCATTTGGAGAAAGATTCAGCGAGTTCAGAAAGGAAAAATAAACCCACTGTGGCCATCCTCGTCATACTGCTGGACATCGACCCATCCCTGCTTAACACATTCACTGGGTTAAGTCAGTCTGATCATGACATTGAACTGGTCGACAGAGCGGATAAAGAGATGTGGGTGTCCAAGTTCAAAAGCCTGAGAGCAGATCTCAAAGAGCTCGTCCGTCAGAAGACCAATCTCGCTAAAGAGCACAAACCTGACAAACTTGTTTTCCCCGACACAAACACATGAACATGACAAAGTATGCGCGTGGGTTTGGTAATAGTTATTTGTAGCCGTAACTTTACTGTATGTAAATGGTAAATGGCCTGTATTTGTATAGCGCTTTACTCAGTCCCTAAGAACCCCTTTACACTACATTCAGTCATCCACCCATTCACACACTGGTGATGGTAGCTACATTGTAGCCACAGCTGCCCTGGGGCGCACTGACAGAGGCGAGGCTGCTGAACACTGGCGCCACCGGGCCCAGGGATGTAGAGCTAACATTTCCAAAAGTTCAGGAGTAATAAGTGATTACAAGAACTGTGTGTGAAATAAAAGTCAAGAATGAGGGATACAGTCAAAATATCTCTCCCACCTGTACATGTTACAGCTCCAACGTAGAGCAGATCAACAACTAACTTCAGAAACTAAGTCACATAAAACAGGCGAGAACACAGCATTTAATAGGCTATTATTTCTCTGTGTTGCAACAGGTAACATTAAAAAAAAAGATTAAACTTTTAAAAGTTTAAAAGCAGTTTTATGTGTTTTTGTCTCCAGATGATATTTTTTAGTGGAAGACGGAGCAAAATGCTCTTTTAATATTAAAGGCCGCTAACCGTTGAATTATACTCAAACACTTTGGATCTTTGGAATGCAAGTGAAACTTTCAAACGTTAACAATAAACTTCATGAAGGGGCTTCTACATCAGGATTGATCCTTTATTTGAACCAATAAATGATTTTAATAATTTAAAAACCTTTAATAACATAATGATCATTGTCCAAGATGAATAAACAGAGGCTTTGCTACAGTGAGACATTTCCAACAAACGAGCTCAATACAAATGAAACAGCTGGAGCCTCCACTGAAGGTCAAAGGTCAAATTCAAAGACTATGAGACCGCTCTTATCAACAGGATAAGAGCATCTTACCTGCAGTGCCAGAGTCAGTGATTGCTTTCTGAAAGTAACACATGACAGCAGCAATAACCTGAGCAGTAAGCTCGTATTTATTGGCATCAAATGAAAATAAGATGAACTTTCTGTCCATTAATAATACAAATATTGTTCTACATGTCTACATATAACAGTGTTTAGTGTTGAAAAAGTTGTGCAGCATTTCTATCAGCAGTATCAGAGAGACGTCTTTGTCTATGATCAGTTTCTGCCAATAATATGTTTCCATGGTGGTTTTCTGACCTGGGCATTATTATCTGACATTATCTCTCTGACCACAGCTTTTTTTTTAACCTTTCACACAGTTACAAACCTGTGACATACAGCTCTGTAACAGTGTTTGTTTCTATTAGTCTCAGAAATTATATAACAGCAGCCGTGCTCATTATGTGGAGTCAATTCATTTTGTTTTACATGAATGCAGAAAGTTTACCGCAGTTTCAGGTATGAGACCGAGGTGGAATGGCTTCACTGTGTAAAGCCTCCTGTGTTTATCTGTGCTGTGATTTTACAATGTGAGCAAGTGAATATTTAAATGTTCTGAGATGATGAAATGTTCTGTACATCATGTCAGGAAAAATTACTTTATAATTAGTTTGTTTTTGTTTGCTTTTTTTTTACTACAAAAGGACTGACTAACAGTTGTTATTTCATGTGCTGTCAGCATGGTTGGACTTTATTCAGTGGAAAATGGAGTAAAACTGACTCAACAATTTGAATGTATTGACATTTTAGCCAAATTACTTTAAGCAAAGCAGACATATTTCCCCCCACACTGTTCAGTTATTTAGTAAACATTTGCATAAGGTGTCACTTTCAGTGCTTGTTCCTGTTTGCATTCGCTGTCAAGCAACGGGCTGTTTGTAAGAGGAAATGTTCCCAACAGTCTCTCACAGATCAGCTGCTGCTGACAAATTCAACACAGAATCCTGTCAAACAGCTTTTCACAGGAAGGTTTCCAACTCAGAAAAACTATAATAAAAAGTGTTAGTCGCTCTGTCTCTCTCTCACTTTGAATTTTCCAAACAATACCAAAAGGTGTTTGGATGCTTCATTTAATGTTTCCTTTAATGCTTCCTTTAATGTTTCCTTTAATGCTTCCTTTAATGTTTCCTTTAGCAGAGGAGACACTGGAACTTTATTCATGAAAGAAAGAAACTGATGCTGGCCCACAGTTTACAGGGACTCACCGTCAGACTAAACAGTCAACATCACTCTGAACTCGTCCTGAAAACTTTTCATCCTGAGACTCTGAGACTTCAGCACCATCACGTACATGATACAGGAGTGAGGAATTATCACCAGTTACCATAGTTTTATCACAATCCAATTTAACCCAACATCATGCACTCAAGTATACAATGGGAGGAAATATTGTCCTCCTGGATCAAGGGTGCAAACTGTAAAAATAAAGTGACAAAATAAAAATGTTGTTATTAAATTATCTGATGTCAGAACAAGAAGCATTGAAGTGGAGCAACATGGAGAGAAAACATGAGCGTTTATTCGTGTTTAGTCTCTGTAATAATTAACACCATCGTGTTAATAAACAAATAACTATCAGAGCAGTCTGAGTCTCTGAAGGAATTATCTATTTATATTTAGTGCTCACTGATTGAGAAGAGGTTCAAAAAGAGTTTAAACTAATAATCCAGGCTCACGGTGCCCGAAGAGGTTTAACCTCCAGAGTCCAGAGTTCGTTTTACTAGTGATTAATGGATCCTGTTCACAGTCACGGTTAAGCAAACTGTGCAGCCAAGTGTGCACAGCTGTGATGTGCTTTTTATGAGTAGGATTAGCAGACAGTGTGTCAGTTGTTCCCTGTTCCTGCAAGTTGCTTTCATTTTAATTCGGTTTACTTTGTAAACAATGAGGTGATACTTGGCTTTTTTAAACATCACTCTATGCTACTGTAGACAGCCGTCAGTGTTGCATGGTTTTGATTGGTGACTCTGTTGCTGATAGAAGCTGTACAGAAGTTTGGGAACTTTTTTCTAAACACAGTCAAAGTAAAGTGAAAACCATCAGCAGAGGGAAAAATACTGATGCTGCTGTCATGACGATTAAAATTAAGGTAAATTACAAAAATTACAAAAGCAAAAGTAAATTTAAAAAGACATTAAGGTAAATTACATTTCATATCAACAACTAACTTGTTATACTTAAAGCAGACGTCAAAGGCAGGGAGTATCTTGGTTTATAGAGTCTGTCACTGAGAGTTTAGAGGTGCATAGGAGTTTGGTCTCTCTCGTTTCTTTCTCTGTACGACTGAAAATAAATTCCACATCAGCAGAGTTAATGCTGCTGCTGCTGCTGTCAGGAAAATTAAAATATTCTTCCAGTCTCTCTCTTCTTGTAGTGATGAAGTTGGTCTCTGAGTTGATCTCTGATCAGCAGCAGCTGTAACGGACATGAAAATATTTACTTGTGCAGAACTAAAATGAAACCATCAGGATGTTTGACATGAACAACACTTCATGTTTTTCAGTTATAAATCACAAACATTGCACATAAAAGTTTAACAGACCAGTAAATATAAAAGTGGTCATTCAGTTTTGACTTGTTCAAACTTACCAGTGACGTTGAGTCTACAGCTCGCAGAGCTGAAGCCATAATCTGTGTTTACTTCACATCTGTATTGACCCGAGTCCTCAGTCCTGAGTCTGCACAGCTGGAGTCTGATTCGTCCTTCTCTGAGGGCGTCTTTGTCACCCTGAACTCGTCCTGAAAACTTTTCATCCTGAGACTCTGAGACTTCAGCACCATCACGTACATGATACAGGAGTGAGGAATTATCACCAGTTACCAGGTCACAGTAAATTATTAGATATGTGGGCGATCTGCCTGTTTCTACTGTGAACGTCCACTCCAGTGTGATGTTGTGGTTCTCCTCTGCCTGATAGGAGGTCTGAGTCACATTCACTACAAATGATCCTGTTGAGGAGACAGAGAGAGAGAGAGGAGCAGACACTCTGAGGACTGGAACAAACCTGTTGTTGTGGTTTTTGTTTTAATTTTACTTTGAATTTTATCCAATCCATGAACTTGAAAAACAGAATGTTTGTGTGCTCTCTAAATCTTCATGAGGCAGATGTTTTCTGAAGTTTACATAAAGGTTGATGTGAAGTTTTACATGTATTGCCTCAGGCTTCACCACTGTCCTCTAAGTGTTGAACTCTAAGTGACCAGTGAAGTACACGGAGGGATTTGTAATGTAAATTATTGCTACAAAGCATCTCTCCACACAGAGATGCTTTTTCACACTTTAGCTTGCGCATGTTTTAATTAATCAATCTTTATTGACAGACTTAATGTCCATAGTTATAAACAAAACAAAACAGAACAGAACAGATACACCTTAATAAAAAAATATATAAAATATTTGTAAAGATATGAAACCACAATATACATAAAATACACAATTACTTAAAAGAAATCAGTAAATACACAAACACTTCAAGCAGTGCTTCCTCAGACTGGATGAGTAACGGGAACAACTCACTGTCACATCTGTGAGTGTTAAATTTTTACTGTTAGTAGAGCCATGCAGTCGTTCTCTAAAAGTGAACATTGACTTCCTTAAAAGTGCTTTAAAAATCCAAACACTCTCAGCTGCTGCTTGTAAGATGACCGCCAGTGGCGGCACATAGTGGTGTGCAATAAGCTTTAAACAGAGTCACTTTAACTGGAAGTGAAAAAAAAGCTGAATTTGCGTGGAGATTGTATTTGCCTGCACATCGAGCTTACAGCGTTGTATCTATACGTCATCATAATCATTTATTTGATCAGGAATAAAGTGACTGAATATTTCACCTTTTTATGAACCTCGAGGGTGTTTGGACAGTTTTAACACAGGGAAATTTAGCTGATTATCCTGCTTGGCTCTACATAGCAACACTTTTACCAGCACTGTTCTTTATATCGTATTGCACACCATATTCAGAAGCTGCTGTAATCCAGCACTACTGGGACTAAAACAACCAGGTCATCTGCATACATAAGATAATCACTGTGAGGAAAAAATAAATCGATAGGATTTTAAAATCAAACTCACCTGCACAGGTAAAGCCCACGAGGGAGACAGACAGTAAAGTCCAGCAGAGCCACGGAGATGTTACAGCAAACATGTTTCATGAAGCACAATCAAAGTTCACAAACGGAAGTTATGTTGGGTGTCGGAAGGAGTCGTGTTTTTGGTTGTGGGTTTTTTTTTCCCCCAACGCCCATGCTTGTTATTGGATAAGGCTGCTGTCGACGGTTCGCTGGCTGTCTCCCTGGTCACACCCCCTCTCATCGCTGTGACTCGGTATCCGCTGATTCTCTTACACACAAGTAAGCTGGCTGATTAGGAGCAAAGTGCTCAAACGATGTTTTTGAGCTTGGAGAAGAAATTGCTCTATTATATTATTATTAGATTATTATATCATTATTCAAGCAATTGCTTGAATAATCTTAAACTGTGATAAATGTATAACTTACAGTTTTAAATCCATCTTTAATCTTCATCCTGGCTCTTGGTGCAGCTCCTCAGTTAATCCCGAACATAAAACTAAAGCTAAGTGTTCTCACCTCATTGTAAAACTCATTGTAAAAAGAGTCACTGTGAGAGTTTTGCAATAAGTCAACACGACTGCAGCGGTAGTTACAAATCAGATTTTTGCTTCAGAGACAGTCATCTGATTGTGGGAAGTTTATTTCAGTGAGCAGAACTCATTAGAAGTAATTGAAAATGATTTATTTATGTACAGAATTTAACTTTAAGTATTTGGTGGTTAGACTTTGATGGCCCATCACTGTTAATTTCAGACCACAGACGTCATTTCTGATTTCGTTTTTCTGCATGTAAAAACTGCAGACTTTGCTCCTCTAAGCTAACAAGTAACAACACAAATCATTATGTTTCTTACTGAGACTTTTCAAAGGTTCTTTGATGATTGGAGCCTCCTTGTTTCATCTGTGGTTGAATGTGAATCCAGCATATAGCTTTGTAATAACTATTGTTAATAAAGGGTCAATTTTTGTTTTGCTGTTGAGACTCATATTATTATTCCAGATGTTTTTGCTTTCATATTTCAAATGTTTTATCAGTGACATCTTTGAAAACTGAAAAAATCAAATGTTTTGCCTCTTTTAACAACAATTCCCTGTTGGGAAATTCAGGCGTAGAAATCAGATGAGTGGTGAATACTGAACCCAGAGTGTGGATATTGAAGACGCAGGGAGAGAATACACTAACGCAAGGAAAAACAACAACAACGTCAAGACAGTTCAAGCAAAGCTTAGGAGCTTATTAACCATCTTATGATAGCAGACAATCTGGCAAAAAGTGGAGGCTTCAGCTGGCCTTTAAATCTTGCTGTTGATCGCAGACGATGGTGTGTACGTGAGATGATCCAAGAACTGGAAACAGAACTCCATCCAGGGAGGAGGAACCTGGATTCAGGGGCAGAATCAGAAAAACAACCCCCCCAAAACCCCCTCAACTAATTCTGAACATGATGCGACGGAAGTGGGGAATTCTTTTTCAGCTTTCATGTATTATAAAAGAAGAAGCTGCTGTGCATCCAGAACCACAAAGTTCCTTTTGTTATCTAGAAAAACAAGTTCATATGCAGTGTTTGTGGTGTGAATCTGCAAATCACAGCCTGAATCAGGAAGCTGCTTTCTACCCACAACAGCAAACTTCCTGATGGCGCTCCAAGAGTTAAAGCAGTAAAAACATTAACAGTCAAACAGTTAAATAACAGAATTTAAACATGTTTAAAGTTGAAAAAAAAGAATAAATAAAGTGCACAGGGTCCTCACAGGGGAGGCAAATGGTCTTCCCCATGTCAGAGATCTCATCTCTGACAACAAAAGTAGAATCAAGATTTTCAGAACATGTTTCTTCTTTACTTATAAATGTCTCAGCCCACACAATGTCAACCTGTGTGCAACAACAACATGGGGCCTTTACACTGGGTAACGGTCCGGCTCAATGTGCACATGCTTGAATTACTTCTTCACATCAGCCTCTGTGTCTCAGTTAAACAGACACTACTTGGTTTTAGCTGAAGAACCAAAATCTGTGTAAGAAGACTAAATATATTTCTGTGGATCTTACTGATGTTATAAAAATATAATCAAGTTGTTGTTGTTGTTTTTTAACATCTTTAATTCTATTGATATCAAATAAAATGAAGCCTGTGATGTGGAAAAACAGCTGTATCCAGACTAACTCTCACTTCTGTCTCAGAATGACTCACAGGGAAATGAGAGTCAAATCTCCTGAGGTCTGAGTTTTGATTCTCAATGAATCGAAATTAATAAAAGATCAGTGTTATGGCTCTGAATATATGGCAAGCATTTATCTAAAAGTTTCATGCTATTTATTCTATCCACCCTTCTCTTTGCGTCCCACCACACATGACATGCCCAACCAGAGACAATAAAACACTGGACTTACTGTGTGCCAACGCACCTCTCCCTCCCCCCAGAGATCTGATCACAACCTGGTGCACGTTGTCCCTGTGTGCAAGGCCTTAGTGCAGAGAGCCACCAATCACCCACACAGTGCTGAGACGGTCAGAGGAGAGCTAGGAGGCTCTTAAGGACTGTTTTGAGTCTACTGTGTGGGAGATGATCTGTGACAACCACGGGGAGGATATCAGCAGACTTGTGAACTGCATTACGGACTATATTAACTTCTGTGTGGATAACACTGCACCCACCAGGACTGTGCGGTGTTTCTCCAACAACAAACCCTGGATTACTCCAGAAATTAGGCCATCCTCAAGCAGAAAAGGACAGCCTTCAAATCCGTAGACAAGGAGGAGCTAAAAAGCGTGCAGAGAGAGCCGAGAGGACTGATCAGGAATGGGAGGGACAGCTACAGGCAAAAGATGGAAAATCAGCTTCAGCAGAACAATGTCAGTTAAGTCTGGTAAGGCCTCAGAACCATCTCAGGCCACAAAGATCAAAACTCTCTGCCTGTGGGAGATGTGAGGTGAGCAAATGAACCGAATCGTTTCTTTAACAGGTTTGATTCATCTAGGGCTACATCCACAGCCTCGATGTCCATACTTTGGATGTTCAGTGGTTGCAGTGGAGGATGTTTGTGCCTACGGAAGTCTACCACCAGCTCCTTGGTTTTACTGGTGTTGATCTGGAAGCACCCTGACCACCACTTTATTATAAACAGATGCTGCTCTCAGATGTTTGTTGAGAGATTAGATGTATTCTTATTGGCTACTTAAATGTTTTCCTTTACTTGATAAAAAACCTTAATATTTATTTCCATCATCACATTCACAAACACTTTAATCCATCCATCTATTTCCTTCTACTTATCCAGGCCGACTGAGCAGAGAGGCCCAGATCTCCAGCTTTTTCCTCCAGTTCATTCAGAGTAAGACCGAGGTGTTCCCAGGCCAGCTGAGAGATATAACTTCCCTGGGGCCTCCTTCTTGTGGGACATCATCTAAAATGGCTCATTTTAATGTGGAGAAGCAGCTCTACTTTGAGCCTGTATAGGAATTTATTTTACTTATGTATTAATCACATTATTTTATTGTATAATGCCTTGGTGCTACTGGATTTAAACATGTCTCACACTCATACAGTAAGACAAATGGTGGGGGTCTAGTAAGGAAGTTGGGGGGAAGCAGACAACTACACAGGAAGAGTCTTTTGTCTCTTTGAGGACTCTGGGAGGTAGCAAGGGAGTGTGAATCTTAAGGTGTGAAACAGCTGTGTACTGCCTTTTGTTCCTGGAGAAGGTGTTTAACTGAGAGCCATGCAAGGCTCGGGGGAGATTCTGCTGACCGTCTGCCCCGCGGTCATGCAGGGGCTCCACCAACTTGGTTTTCTGTTCTTTGTGTTTTGATTAAAGAATGTTAGCTACCGCTCACCGCTCGTCTGCAGGCTTTATTTAATGGAAAACTTCCACAACAAGCCCCTCCTGGGTGGCCAAACTGCTCATCCTATTTTGGCGGTCGAGGCAAGCCAACCTTAGAAGACAGATAATTTTCACAGTTTGTATCTGTGGTCTCGTTCATTTGGTCACTAATCAGATTTTGTAACTAAAGCTGAGGGTAGAAACGTAGAGCAACCTCTAAATTGAGAGCTTCACTTTTACTCTCAGCTCTCTCTTCACCACAACGGAGCGGTACAGCATCCACATCACTGCAGTCGCAGCACCAATCCATCTGTTGATCTCTCGCACTTCTCTCTCCTCACTCGTGAACAAGACCCTGAGATACTTAAACTCCTCCACCTGGGGCAGGAACTCACCCCTGACCCACAGTGGGAACTCCACCCTTTTCCATCTGAGGATCATGTCTGCAAATTTGGAGGTGCTGATTCTCATTCCCGCTGGAGGCCACCACCTGATGAAGCAACAGAATCACATTCCATTTTATTCTCAGTACGTGGAATCCATTCCTTAAAAAGTTTAACATGGAGTACTTTACTCCCTCCCTGGAGACCTGGTGTGGAAACTTGGAAGGCAGTAGGTCCAAGTTTTCTCTGCACTTTAAAAGGCCCCTGACACTTTGGCAGTAACTTACTGTCAGAAGTTGGAAACATTACTAAAACCTTCTGCCCAGGGACAAAATTTCTGTGGCAAGCTTTAATCAAACCAAACCTTTTGGTGCCACTGAGCTGCTGCAATATGGCTCTGAGCCAGTTTACTCATCTGCTGCAGCTTTTCCCTCATATGAATGACATATGAGATAACAAAGAAGCCAGTGGAAGCCTTTGCAACTTCCTTGTAGGCAAAAAAATCAGTCATGACAGCCACAGAGGAAGCTACAGTTTTTCTTTAACAGTTTTTAATGGAAAGACTTCATGATCTCTGTAGCATAGTCTCTAATAACTATAACTATAACTATAACTAATATAAAGCAATTTCCAGCTTTGTTCTTTTCCAGAGGACCAACTATGTCCATGCCAGGATGCTGAAATGGTGTACCAATGATTGGGAAAGGTTGGAGGGGTGCTTTGGTGGAGACCCTAATTGAATACTTCTGACACTGAGGACAACTGCTTAACCTGGCCATGCTGGTGGTATAAAATGTCATCTTTCAGAATGTACTGCTCTTTATTTGTGTTAGATTCTACATTTGATTCGCATTTTCTGTGTACCAAAGTCTGCTGCCAGTATCTGTTAAAGTATTCATTTCTTGTCCATTAATTTTAATTGTGGTGATTTTATTTGACTGCTTTCTCTCAGATTTAATCCACATTCTGGTGAGGCACAAACCACATCTGAGTTAGTTTGCTTTAATTATTAGGACACATGGGCTTGGTGTGACATTCCTGTCCATAAAGGTAACACACTGGTGGCCTTTTACCAGGCTTGGAGTTATTTGGAGGCTGGTTTTCCCTTGTAAAGGGCTTGCCCACTCCCGTTGCTGGCCTCTGAGGGTGCTGAGGGGGTTGTGACCGACATGAATCTCTGACAGCCTTCCATGCACTGTTGCTCCATGGCTGACTCCTACTTTGGGTAGCTGCAAACACATCAGCCAGGGTGGCAGCATCTGCAGCAGGCTTTGGATCATGCACCTTGATCCAGACCAGTATTCTTAAAAGTTGCTCCAAGATAATCTTTTCACCAACTTCCTTTATAGTTTTATTTGTAGGCTGAATACATTTCTCAAAGAGTTCTTTCAGCCTTGTATACAGTTCTTTGGGACTCTCGTCAAAAACATTAAGACAGCAGAATCTTTGCCTTTATTCTGGATTTATATTATATTTTTGCAAAATGGCAGCTTTTACTTTATCATAATCCAGTGAATCATCCACATCCGTTTTAACAAAGGCACTTCGAGCCTTACTAGTCAGAAGAGCAATGAGGAGAAAAATCCAGTCCAGCTGCAATTCTCTTGAACGTGGTCAGAAAATGTTCAATATCATCTTCAATAGCTAATTTCTCCAGTTTAGGATGATGACTATGCGCAGACTGACCTGTTAATAAATTTTGCCATTCTTTTAGTTAATGGATTTTGTTTTGCACTATGCACATTTTATATGTCATTAGGTCATTTATTGTGGAAATTCTCATGTACGAACATTTGTACTGCATGCTGGTTTCACTGGTGCACCTGAGGGAGATGCACGCCCATGTTGATGTATGAGCATGGCAAGCTGAAGCAGGAGAGGCCAATTTAATTCAGGAAGTTTGTTCTTAAAAGTATCTGTAAAGTGCTCATTTCTGCCTCAAAGCACGGGTCAGCCAGCGAGGTATGTTTTGTATGTTATAAAGATCATTTTATGTCTTTATTTCACTTTTCTTACTATTTCATTGAATTTTATGTTATGTTTTAGTTCGACGGTGGCGTAGTTTGTGATCAAGGTGATGCTGTAACAACCCCAAGACCTTACAACTGACATTAAAGCCAACTTCAGGCCATCATTAAATTAAACTTCAGGCCATCACCACTGCATAAAAACTAACACACACACAGTCTGTCACACGCACACACACACACACAAACACACACACACACACACACACACACACATACCACATACCAGGATACAGAAAAAGAGAGGGTGAGACGTTAAGAGGGAGAGGCAGAAAACGACAGGTCGGCAGATCGAGGACAGTGGCACCATGACAATTCAATAACTGTAGATGGTTTTAAATTCTGCAATTATTCTTATAAGTGTAATGGAGATAAAGTTGGCCAAAAAAACTTTGGGTCCAAATCCTTTCAATAATTTTTTGACTTTTGATTAAATGCACAAATGTATCTTCAGGAAATAAGATTTAGGTGTCAAAGAAATAAAGATTCAATATTTGGGTTATGATTTTTTTGTATATGATAATAATAATAATAATAATAATAATAATAATAATAATAATAGATAGTTTTCTAAATCTTTTATTTTTGTATTATAATTTAACTTTTTAAATTTTATACAATGAGTTGAGTAGAGCACAGTAGAGTTTACTCCTTCTATCTAGAGAAATGTCACTCGCAGGTTGATTAACTCATGCAGGCTGTTTAGTGCCAGCAGAACGTGTTTTGACTATATCAACCAATAAAACCTAATTAAAAAAAATAAAATTAAACTTTAAAACTTTTACATTTATATTTAAGAAAATACAGTAAACATGCCCCAACCACCATACCACCACTGCTGTTTTTCACAGATGGGACCTGTCAGCATTGTCCTATGACCTGCACAGCTTGCAGTGTGGCACTCCTTTCTCCTCCAGCCTTCTTAGTCGTCCTGTGCCTTCAGCTTGGCTTACAGCTCAACCACCAGTGGAGTTACTGTGGCTCAAGCTTTTTTTCAAGTAGCTTTTTTAATGTTTGATTTCCAGACCAGATTTGACCCATTACTTTTACAGTTTTGTAAAAAACAAAAAACAAAATAAAGAAGTGTAAAATCTATGGACTCTAAATTGTCTATGGACAAGTTTCCTTCTTGTGCTTCCTCTTTGAGAAACTTATGAACAAATGCAGGAGTGTTACTCCGTTGTCTTGCTATTGTATAGGAAGACACACACACATACAGACCCACACACATATTTTTACTTCTCGTTTTTCTTACACACACAACATTGACATTACCTATATGCTGAGTATTCCAGTCTTTAGTGTTTACTGTTGCACCGCAAGACCTGAAAATTTCATATAGCCATCTAGTCAAACTAGCTTCACTGTCACATGAAACTACATCAGGGGAACAACTGATGCCTGACTCAAAAAAAGCTCTGCTGGCTGTAATGAAAACTGGTTATGCAGGAAACGACCTTTATCTACCTAAATGTTTTGAGAGAGAAACATCGTTGTTTGGGTTTTTTCTGTCGGTAAAGCATGGAGCTGTGTGGATGTATCAGAACAGTTGGTTGAGCTTTTATTCTGCTGTTTTTAACCTTGCTCAGTGGTTCTGCCTCCTGACCTTATCGTAATACTTTATTGTCCTCTGGGACACCAGTTACCTGAAAAGAAGAACACCGCACCTTTCATAGTGTGCAAGCTTTTCAACAATTATATGCAAGTTGTTCAAGATTTTCAAGAACGGCTTTTCGTCACTCGCTCATCATTTTTTGTTATTGTGGCTCCATAAACAGCAGGAAGAAGAGGTAGGAAATGAGCTATTTCTATACTTTTGTCATACCACAACAATAAAAACCCAATATCTTTGCAATTACATAAATAAGTTATGTTAATTTAAAAATTTCAGATACTTTCTGATTCTGGCGGAGTAGGTATTCATTAGTTTCATTTCGTTTCGTTTTCACATGTTTCATTATGCACTTGTCAAGGAAGTTTATCTTTGAAGTAAATAGTCCTTTACCACAAAAAGGGAAAGAAGCCCATACTTTTATATTTATATACTTTATTAGGTACACCTGTTGGACAGCTATTTAACCCATGTGTTCAGGCTTTTAGGCACGTAAACATGGTCAAAACAAGCTTCAGAAAATGCTGATTGACCAACTCTACACATAAAAACGTTGTATCACTGAGGCAAGCAAGAGATAGTGGCTCTCCCCTGAGGTTTCACCTTAAACCTAAATTTCTGGATCGTTATGTCATATGAATGATCTTTCTCCAGGTAGCTGTACTCTGTCTTTAAATATGCAGCCAATGAAAGTCTTCTTTTTACCTTAATATCACGGTGTGCCTTAAATGTTTTGGCTCAAGGCACACATTATTTTTCTGAGCACAGAAAAAAGTAAAACTGTAAATAGTTTTTGTTGTGTGTAAATTATTTTGATCATTATTGTTTCCCTCATCTGTGGAGACTTGGAGTATTTTATATATTTCTTAGAGTATTTTTAAAAAGATGTCAGAGGGTTAAAACCTGTGGGTCTCCATATGTTTTCTTATGAGTGCATACAGAAAGGTATTAACAAGAACAAGAAAAGGCACAGCTCTTTAGCAAATAATTGTTTTTTCAGTCACTGAAGCATGGAGGTATATGATTACATTGTAATCTCCTATTCAAAACTGGCTTACAGGTGTGTGTGTGTGTGTGTGTGTGTGTGTGTGTGTGTGTGTGTGTGTGTGTGTGTGTGTGTGTGTGTGTGTGTGTGTGTGTGTGTGTGTGTCCTCCAAGCACATATAAGAGGTTGAAAAACCAACCAGTTTCCCTCGTAAAAAGAATAATAAAATTAAGAACTCTTAAACAGATCTGGGTTGAGCATTGTGCTAATTCTAACATACTGCCTGGACTAATCTCTTCCAATCCCATGAGCCCCTTGGCAGCCAAAAGGACTAAATAGTATTGAAAGATACAGGCGATAAACTGTCAAAATGTGTTTTCCAGTGTTTCTGTGGGGTTTTTTTTTTTCATGTGTAATATATCTGTTTATATTGGTAAACCGATTGTAGATAATAGACTTTACAAAGGCCTTATATATAAAATAAAGAAATAACTTGTGTTGCAAGTATCTTTATGATTCCATGATATTGTGTCTAAATTATATTCAACTGGGTCTTTTCTGCCCACTATCGTTATGCTACTGCTATATTATTCTTATTTCAATTTCTGCTGGCCCCTTGGTCAGCTCACTCTTCAGAAACACATTTGTAATGTAAATGAGATTGTTCACCCGAATAAATAAAAGACATCTAAATGTCGACAAGTCATTTACAACAGCTTAAATATTTTTGGCAAGTACTGGAAATTACTTTTTGGCAATAACACAAAGAGCTTCAACTGAGAGACATGAAAGGCAGGATGAACTTGATGAACAGGATGAACTTTTTACAGAGGCAAAGGAAAAAATGTAAAAAAAAAAGAAAGAAAGTATTTGTTCATGTTCATTTTATAAATGTTCAATCATATCTAAGATGTGAGACATAACATGTTTTATATGACTGATGTGTCCATTTGCGAAATTTAACTATTTAGATGGTAAATATTTTGTCTTTGTTAATTAACCTACTATAACGTGTGTTTCTGTGTATCAACAGATGTCTGTCTATACAAGCTCAAAGCTTTTTGTGATTGCTGTTGTCGGTGTGCTGATCATTATGTTTACATTCTATTTCGGGAATTCGTGTAATTGGACAAATGAGCTAGCCAACAAAAATCTTCCAACATTAAAACAAAGGTAAAGTATTCCTGTATCCTGGTGTGTGTGTGTGGACATACAAATATGATGTGTATGGTACACATTTTTCTTTTCATGGCAAATAGACTGAAGCAGCTGAGTGAGAAGGATAAAGTGATGTAGCTAAAACAGTGCTGTGCTGAAAGTGACCCGTGCACAAGATTTGTAAAACCCTGATAGTCTGCACGTCAATTATGTATTGATTATTTGATAGTGGGAGCACGATTTTGATGGGGCACTTTTGCCTCACAGCAAGAAGGTCCTGAGTTCAATTCCACCATCAGGCCGGGGTCTTTCTGTGTGGAGTTTGCATGTTCTCCCCGTGTTTGCATGGGTTCTTCCTCCCACAGTCCAAAGACATGCACTTTGTGGGGATAGGTTAATTGAACAATCTCAATTGCCCATAGGTGTGAGTGCAAATGGTTGTCTGTCTCTGTGTGTTAGCCCTGTGACAGACTGGTGACCTGTCCAGGGTGTACCCCGCCTCTTGCCCTACAGCTGGGATAGGCTCCAGCACCCCCTGCGACCCTGAAAAGGATAGGAGAATGGATGGATGGATATTTGATATCGTGTCTTTGTCACGATCAATATAGAGAGAACTGCATATATGTTTAGAAATATTCTGGGAGTTTCATGGATGATCACTAATTCATTTTATTCAACATTTGTACACTTCCTGTTTCCGGTCAATACTGACCAATCACTAGAAATGAATGGTTGAGACAACAATTAGTGTAAATAACTGAGATCAGGTACATCCTCTTTTGTCAGATGGCCGTAAACACACACACACACACAATGGGTTCCCTAGCAACTACTCCGGAAACGTTTGCCCAATAGAGCCTCACTTCCATGAGAACGAATCCTCTGTTGGCAGTATCATTGTATCATTGAACATTTCTCATAGATTTGGTGTACAATGCTTTTTTGAGGCTTTGCTCCCAGGTAACTGGGTGTCAGCACCATGACAAGGCGATATATAACCTAAGTGAGGCTCTTTACTACTTATTTGATCACTACACTGATGAGGAGGAGAGAGGCCAGGAAACTGACGGTGGGGATGCATTAGAGGAGAAATTGTCTGCATCTGAAGGTGGCACGGAATATAACCCATGCAATCTAGACCAAGAAATGACTGATGAGAAGGAATCCAATGATGAAAAGGATGGCCATGCTGAGGCTGCCATAAGGATCACATTACATAAGGATATACTTTCTTTTATACTTGACTGTAGTAGTTCATTTAAATGTTGATGTTGAATTGTGACTCTTCAGGACTTCCATATTACAGGCACTCTTCAGGATCTCTCAGTTATAAGTCATCTTTGCCCACACAACGCAGTTTACCTGGTCCATGCACCTGTCCTGATGGCTCTACAATCCTCAAAGACCACATCCCAAAAGACCAGTATGAGGAATTAATGCAGCGACGAGCTAAAGAGTTCCAGCAATACAAAGCCAGGTAGAAGATGGATGTATGGGTGGGAGCTTTCCGGGAACTGTTAGACTTACAGTTCAATAATAAAAGAATTAAAAATGTGTGTGTGTGTGTGTGTGTGTGTGTGTACTCATACTGAGTATTCAAAAATTCTTTTGTGTAATTTTTCCCAATTCCATCTCCTCAACAGGACTAATTCAATACTATCCAAGCTACTTTTTGCTTTGCCTAATTCTCCTCTGCAGTATCCTATCCAGGGCGTTATAGTACGACCCTTGACTGCAACTGCAATACCAGGTATGCCAAGCTCAATATATGCTTCAGTCACCAATGTTTTAGTTTTTATGTTCCTATAAAAATATAAATACAAATAGAAAAGGAAGGCAACAAGGCCATGGTTCAAAGTTGTATATGAAGATAGGGTTAACATGAAGTGATCATAGTACTTTTTATAAAAGTATGCTGTCAGTAGTCAGATCAAATTGGTCCCAATCATGTCAATGGGAGAAAAAAACAGCACAAAAAGCTTAATATTTTAAAAAGTATAAAAGTAATGACACCAAAAGATATAGCAGGTAAGAACAAAAATGACAGAATTTTTAAAATATAATGGTGAAAATAGCCTGAGAACTGTGGGAGTAGTCAAAGGACAAAGAACGGAGCAACTAGAATAATAAGAAGATAAAAATATAGGGAAACAGGAACACAATAGGTTGAATGCCTACGGCATTCACCCACTGAGAAAAACCTGAGTGAAAGATAGCTGAGGTTTCCTCAAGAACTCACCTGGCAACACTTGTGTAAAGTCAAAATATGATGTGAATATGTGTATTTCAGTAGAAGGACTAAGTGACACTGAAGGTAATTTTTGAATTTCAGGTTTACGTCTGCATGCTGAAGAAGGAAACAGCTATAAGGTTGGTCTGATATCACAGATTAGAAACAGGCAGATCTCACCCAGATCTGCCTGACTGAATGGTAGAGGTTGGCAGATTTATGAAAGATGGCTGCTGAATGTTTGTAAAGTTCAAAGATATGTGTGTTTTTATTTTATAAAAGGCAATGATGTTCAATACAATTAAATTGTACTGAAAAGTTAATTACATAATTAAACATAATTAATTGTCTATGATTACCTCTGAGATTCTCACTAATTTTGATATAAAAATCAGGGGCAACAAAAATTTATATTCAGCTTTTAGGTGAATAATTCTGTCGATTTTTTTGTAAATATTACAAGCAGTGATACTTCTTTCTTCTTTGACATGATTTTTTAATCAAGCAGCCATCTTGGGTAACATTGGGCTTTTATACAGCCTGCTACTGAAAATGGTTTGATTTTGAAAGCCAGTATCTTATTCTGAATTTAAGATCAAATTTTCTCATTCTCATGCCAAGAGAATTGTTAATGTACTGTATACTAACTATCAAAAAAAGTATTATTGCATTCATGTGTGGCAAACAAGGCTTGATATACAATCTACATAGTCAGTACTGGCTTTCATGACACACCATTATTCAGTTTCAGTCAGTTTATTTTAGTAGACCCTATATTTCACCAGGTAACACTGGTATTGGCTAGTGATATATGTAAATCTGTGCAAGTTATGCATGTACAATAATTTAAAATTGACATGAAAATTTGCATTATTAACCAATTAACCAACCAACCAAGTATAATAAAGTTTAAGTTATTGTGTGTTACATACCTAGTAGAGTCAACAATTTCCCTGAATGTGAATTCAATAAGGAGAGATCATTAGATTTGATTTATTGATGAAAAGAATATAGGTAGGTGTTTTGCGGTTAGACTACGATGGCCTTTCTTGGCAGAAAGGAACCCCAGCTGTGAAACGGATTAGAGCAGGAACCCCAAAATAACAAACATCTTACAGTTCTTCTGGGTGGGGAAATGAATATGCATGTTAGGAGTAATGGATGGCGCTGGCAGCGCATAGCAAGCATAAGTACAGAGAAGGGTGAGAAACTTGGAAAGCTCTGGTAGGAACCCGACCAGGGTTAAAGGAGAGCCTTCTAGCCAGAGGAACAGACCGCCCATCAGAATGGGTGCTGGCACTGGCGCCGGCCCTCCAATGGCCACGACAGACCAGTACAGTGTCTACATCACTGCAGCCACAGCACCAATCAATCTGTCGATTTCCTTCTCCCTTCTCCCCTAATTTGTGAACAAGACCTAAAGATATTTAAATTTCTCCACTTGGGGCAGGAACTCCTCCCTGACCCAGAGTGGGCACTCCACCCTTTTTTCAGCTGACCGAACCACGTAACCATGGCATAGTTGTCAACTATGTATTCATAGTTGTCCTGCTGGTTTGTCAAAACCAGAAGCAATCACCAGATTTGTGATACGAGATGTATGACATGAGCAACAGAGTTGTTATAGCTGTTAGTTCATTGGCCTTGAGACTAGACCAGAAGAAATAATAAAGAAGCTTTGCATACTTGCATCTCCCACTAGTTTGCACTTTAACAAGACAGATGACACACCTTTTGGGCTGTGTAGTGTATCTGACATGCACTGAATCTTAAATAAAACTATATGAATGCTGACAAATATGTATTTGCGTCAGGTTCTCTAAAAGGCGGGACTAATGTCTAATGCCTTCTCACTTTAAAGCTTTCTTCTGGTTTAAAAAGACAGCTTAAGGGGTGGTGCAGTTTTGTGGAGATGGTAGTAATGTTGGTATTGCTAAAATTACTCAGAGCACTTTTTAGTTTATTCATGTGTTTCTGTTCTAGGTTCTCTTAACTGTGTCTAATGGTGTCCTAACAACAGAAACTCCAACTGCAGAGGCCACTGTTCAAGGTGAGTTTCCAAGTCAAAGGTAAATTTATATATACACTGGTACCAAATTAATATTGGGGTTTTTTTTAATCATATTATTTGCTTGCTTTTTTCTCTTTGTTTCATTGTTTTTTGTTCCTGTGTCCCCGATAGAAGGGTCAACATTGTACAGAAAATGCTAATATTTATATAATTATTTTGGATGAAACATTGAAGAGTGGAAGACTAGTAAAAGCTGGGTGTAAGGTAAACTATATGCCAGAGGTGAACGTGACATTGATACACTGATAAAGACATTTATACACTGATCCATAACAGTGCAGCATCTACAGCAATTACATTGGGATATCATTCAAACTGGAGAAGTTTATTGGAATGGTAACAAAGAGAGGGAAGGTAGGGGATTGCACTTGCTGATCTGTGGGACCAACCCCCGAATACAGGAAGTCTGATCATATGAGTATTACCTCAGTGCAGAGCTTGGATGGATGTGGTAGGTGAGGGGATTCCCTCAGTTTTAATTGCCTCTAAATTCTAAATACCTACCCCAGCTACTCTAATTAAAATTGGGGGGGGGTTCCTTGCAGGCCCAGTATGTACCAGTCACAGCTTTTGCAGCAGCGCCCCCTTTGTTCAGTGTTCTTGAAATATGACTGGGTTCAGTTTAGTGGCCTGGACTGTAAGACTCAAGGTTCTGAGTTCAATTTCTCTAGCCACACCTCATAGCCAGGGCTTTGCCCATGGGGGCTAGCTGGCCTCAGCCCAAAGAAGCTACACTGGGATGCAAAAGTTTGGGCAACCTTGTTAATAGTCATTACTTTCCTGTATAAATCGTTGGTTACTACAATAAAAAATGTCAGTTAAATATATCATATAGGAGACACACACAGTGATTTTTGAGAAGTGAAATGAAGTTTATTGCATTTACAGAAAGTGTGCAATAATTGTTTAAACACCCATTGGCCCACTGGGCAAATGCCAGGTATGCCCGATGGCCAGTCCAGCTATGGTCTGTGTGCCAAATGACACTTCAGAGTGCTCAGCCTTCTTGGGGTCATTGGGTGGAGTGCTGGGAATTGCGCCATCTGGGGATTCCATTGTTCTATTCCATGACTCCACATGGGCAATGATAGCGTGACCTGGAAAGGTGTCATGGGGAGGAATGGCCTGTTATATATGAACCTAAATGGGGTTCTGTTACTGGACTTCAGTGTTAACTACAAGATAACACCATGATTGAGCATAAGAGTATTCATAAGTGTATGTGGCACCAGAACACTGTGTAGATGATGATCAGTTTTGTAATTGTATTATCAGATCTGCAGCAGTTAGTCTTGGACACTCAGATGAGATGTGCTGCTAGTTGATCACCACCTGGTGATCAGTTGTGGCAGAAAATTCTGGACAGACCTGGTGAGGGTATGCTGGGGGCAGAGGCCATCTTCAATTCCCACAGTAGAAGATGCATGGCAGACCCTACAACATTGTCACACTTTCAAACACTTCTTTATTCGGCTGTCGTTTGTTTTACACTCGGCTGTAGTTTTTCAGCTGCCAGCCACAAATACACAACAACACTCGGGCGCCAGTTCACTCTTTTATGGAGGGAGGCGTGATGATCTCATGTGTGTCACGAACCAGGCCCCATCACAGCCACCTTCAGCAGAGACTGAACTGCACTCTGAGGGAGACTGGGAACAATGAATCTGAGTGGATCATTTGACACACCGGCATTGCTAAATTGGCAACAAGGGGCTGTGGTTTGTAGAGCCAGAGGCAACTGACAGGTACTGACAGGCCAAGCACAATTGTGGGTCTTAAGTGGCTGATTCAAAAATGTAGGTGTGGAGTTCAGTGAGACCACGGAACAAGAACGTTTTTTTAAAATAAATTTATATAAATTATTTGCTAAAACCAGAATACGATATTGTGGTCTAATAGAATACATGTTTGGTTGTTGGAAGAATTGTTTCCAGTGCCTTCACAAAACACTTTGTTATGTTTAGAAAACAAATGTTAATACGACTAGGGGTGGGTTTTGATGATCGATCTATCGATTAAAATTGATTCTAGCTTGGATAACGTGATATCGATTCATTAAAATTCTGAATCGATATTTAAATATAAATTTATTTTGCCCGAAATGCCAGAATCTCAGGTTAAACCTCACAAAATTTCAACAACCACCAAACAGCTAAAACAATGAATGAGAGCAGGTACACGGATTCTGCACAAAGATGTAAACACAGAGCGCGGACCCACCGAAGCATCAGAATCAGTGAGATGTCGCCTTTCTCTCCCGACAGCTCGCTGATTCTGATCCCTCGGTAGGTCCGCGCTTTGTTTTTACGCCCTTTTTGTGCTAGATTCAGAAGCTGCAGGTTTTTATCTCTCTAAATTGACTAAACCAGCAGCAAAATAAGATCCAAACAACGTTTCACATTTCGCTTCACATAAACATCGTCATGAATTCCCTCTGACTTTTGCTGTTTTGCTTCCACCACGATAAAATCCCACTTCATGGAGAGCTCTCTCTCTCTCTCTCTCTCTGTGTACTTCAAGAATAGTTTCTCATCTAAAAATCTTTTTTCTGTATTATTCGCTTGCTTATGCAAAATGCTTAGCTGTGTCTCTAATAAAACCTGTAACTTTGCTCTGCTTCACTTCAGCAGCATCCAGTAATGTTCAAATGATAATGACTTTCTTTCGTTTTTGATCTACTTCAGAATATTTTTAAGGTTATCTGCTATAAAATCCCAGGCCAGGAAAATCGCGTTCATGTTTTTCTGTGTTTTTGACACAAAGGCATCTGCTGTGATGCTTAAACCTTTGATTAAGTATCGCAAGTGTCAGCTTTCTTTTTAAAGATATAAAAATATGGAAATTTACTGATAGTTGATCAGAATTATAATATTTCTGACTGAGGCAAAATTTCCCCGATTAAAATCAAATCGAATCCAATCAAATTGTGCATCAAAACGATTCAGGACCTTGTGAATCGGAATCGAATCGATTCTAGATATCAGAGACAATACCCAGCCCTAAACATGACTCAAGTGCGGGACCCAGGCAAAACAAAGCAGAATAATCAGTTAAAGACTTAATTCAATCTGAAGATATTTACAAATAATTTAAACTGTGGCAAGTGACTAATTCGACTTGAACAAACACAAAACACAAGTGATCTTTTACATGGGCAAGAGTCTTGACTAAACACAAAGATCAGATTAACTTGAGTGAGTCCTGTCAGTAACACATTAAACTAGCCAATATTACTTTTTTAGATCATTTTAATTTTTTTCCCATAACATCTGTGTAAAATAAAAATTGTAATCTCAAAAGACTGATAAAAGTTAGAAGACAAAGACATATACATGTATTCTTTTTCTTACAAGGTATCTTGGCACCTTTTAAAAAATCCTACCCTGCAAAACTTTTTTATTACACCTTTTAAGTTATAATGGTTTTCCCTTTAACTTGCCTCCATAGCTCCATACAATTTCAGACATCGTGTATCCTCAATCAGCATAGCATTGGTGGTTTTACATGAATCTTATTTAGTAAAGTTCAGGACTTCATATTCTTGTTGTCAATTATCAGTAACTAATGTATTTTGGCTGGGCAGCACGGTAGCATGGTACTTAACACTGTTGCATCACAGCAAGAAGGTCCTGAATTCATCTCCACCATCTACTGTATTTTGTGTGGAGTTTGTATGTTCTCTCTGTGTTTGCACTGGTTCTCTTGTGTACTCTGGCTTCCTCCCAGAAATCCAAACACACACAGTTAATGAGGTTAGGTTAACTGGTGATTCTAAAACTGCCTGTGAATGTGAGTGCCAATGGTTGTCTGTATGTATGTATGTATGTATGTGTTAGGCCTGCGACAGACTGGCGACCCACCCTGACCTCCCAATAAGGATAAGCACAAGAGAATGGATGGGTGAATAATTTAATTAGGAAAACCACTTTCCTAATTAGTCAGAATAAATTACTCTGAATTAAAGACGACTCCTGTTATATTATAAGTCCTTTCTGAGAAATTACCAGCAGTATTATATTACTGTGAATATAAAGTAAATTTGTCACATCTATTGGCACTTAGCAATAACCAGTTAAACTTCATTTGAAAGCTAATGTAAAGTTGTTCGGTTTAAAATTCACAGGTTCTGGAGAGACAAAACTGACTATTGAGTCTAGCACCTTGTTGGTCCTCAATGACCTGCTGGCCAAAGTGTCCCTATACCAGCACCATCTACCATATAAACACTGGAGACCTTGGTATGTATCAAAACTGTGAAGAGCTACAACCCCCATTTTTAAATGACAATTGAATTTGCAAAATGTCATGTGGGATTTTACATTAGCATTAATGTATGAGTCCTGTATGTTATATTTAAAAATAACTGAAAGAATAAGTCCTGAATTGCTTCTTTGTTATTTTTCTTTAAACAAGAGTCCCACTTGTTCTGAACCTAAACAGATTTTATTTTTGTGTTCAGTCACTTTCCAGTTTGAAAACTATGAAGCCGTGTTTCCCATTACCATCCAGCAGCCTCATGTACCAGTCCTGTATGACATGGGAACAGGTAGAAGTGTATTCTTCATCAGGGGTCAAAAGCCAAGTCCATATTCATTTAAAATGCTTCTTTATTATTTGCATCTTGTTTATCATTGCATACAATTAAGAACATTAGTTATGTTGAGGCAGAATCATTGTCTCCTTCCATCACTGTCATTCTCTTATTATCATACACTTGTGGAAAAAAAAACCCAAAACCAAACACGCTATACTCTCAAAACTCAAAACTCTTCTTCATTCCTAGTCGTTTCCACTGAAACACTTTGCTTAGTTAAGAACTAGTAACTGATTAGTTAGAAATATCATCCTAAAGATGTAGGAAATCCACAAGAATATAATAATTATTTGTACAATCAAATAATCATAAACCATGCTTTGACATCAATAAAGAACTGGGATATGTACTTGAATTTAGAGTGAGGTGCATGACAAGTTACATCACAGATTACTGTCATGGCGGGGTATGCCGGTGAGTTTATTAAACGGACCAGATCTGTGGGCAGACATCAGAGAAAAACGAGGTATTAAAAAAAAGGCGGCAGCTAACAGATGCCCGCATAGCAAACAGGTCTGGCCCTGATCTTGGTGTCAAGCCAGCATTGCTGGCTGACTTCTGGAATGGTAGGTGGTATGTCATCCAGATATGGGCCAGGTCTGGCATAGATGGCACTGTCTATGTGATGGCATGCCACATCTGGCCCGATTGTGGTTTGGGTTATGGGGCCCAGGCTCATAGAAAACAGGTCTGGCCCTGATCCGGCATCAAGCTGGCACTTCTGACTGACTGGTGTCATGGCAGGGTGTATGTCAACCAGATGTGGGCCAGGTCTGGCAATGATGGCACTGTTTAAGGTACACATTAGGCTGACATCTGGGGTCAGAGCTGAAACTGTTCTGGGCCAGCACAGGACCAGTAGTGTGTCTGCAACTGGCCCATGGCTGCACACAACATACACATGACCAATATACCCAGGTGTATCAGTCTTTACATCCTCCGAGCAGAGGGCAACTGCTTAGGCACTCCAGGGAAGTCTAGGATTTCCCACCGCAACGAGGAGCGCTTGTGGTGCGGATGACGCTTCCTCCTAGAAGTGGGCGAAAGGGAAGCTGATGCCACATGAGCTGAAGGTGTAGTGGCAGCAAACTCCTCATCATCTGACCTCATGCGCGATCCATCTGAGGCAGTGAGGGCAAGTGACTTGTGCGTGACGTAAAGGTGTATTTAGGCAACTCTCGGCAGAGGAAGAGGCTCAGCGAGCCGACCCTGAGCTGGCCAATGTCAGCCTGCACCAGCACAAGGGCATGGAGCCTATCTTTCAATGGAACCAGGGAGTCCGACGTTTCTGCCAGTTGATGAATGGCGATGCGGCTCCCTTCCTCGTCCGTGGCCGCCAGTACGATGGACATTGTCCTGGATTCTAAGGACCTGCTGATGAGTGCTCAATTCTGCACAGACTGCCTACCTGCCCACTCAACTGCTTAGTCCATGCTGGTCAGGTTGTGCTGTCATGGCGGGGTACGCCAGTTAAATGGACCAAAAACGCAGACTTGGGAGAAAAACAAGGTATAGCAAAAGGCGAGATGTTTATTTAGGCTGATGTCAAAACAAAAATAAAGCAAGGCAAAAGCTAAAACTAAAACTAAAACATGGGAAAAGCTAAAACTAAAACATGAGAACTGTGACTTGAACATTGATTGCCTTAACAGGAACATGAGAAACTATGACATTAGAGAACTAGAACACGAACACTAACCTGAACAGGAGAAAGAAAACTCTGTGACGAGACCTGACTTGGTGTGGAGACAAACAGACAACCCAACAAAGAACAGGGGATAAATATACAGAAGGGTAATGAGGGAGGAGGAAACACCTGGGGAGACACAGCTGACACAAATAGACAATATGCCACACAGGAACGTAAAACAAAGCACATTTAACATGGAAGCACTAGACTCTTCAAAATAAAACAGGATACGTTGAGAGACGTGGACATCACACACAAGCTTGATGTGGGCACAACACTGACATGAGAAACATGACAGACTGGACAGGAAACATGATACATAACTAAGGAGACACAGATGGCACAAAACCCAGAATAAAACTCAACTAAATCCTAGCTAATTATAAAAACACAAGAAATTAACATATTTCCAATGTAACATACGGAATAAAAAAACCCTCACTATAGGGTTTGAAAAAGTCTTTCAGTTACAATGTTCCTATTACATAGGGATGTATTATAATTAATGAAAAGAATCTACTGTTTATTGTATAAGACTAAAATAAAATGATAAACTTTAAGGGAAATGTTTACTGAGGTTCTAAATCAAGTGAGCATAAGGGTAATGTTTTGAGACTTTATTACCAGTGTTGGGAAGGTTACTTTTAAAATGTATTCCACTACAGTTTACAGAATACATGCCCCAAAATGTATTTTGTAACGTATTCTGTTACATATTAAATCATTTCTTGAATAATAATTTTTAAAAATATTTCTTCACGTCATTATGCTGGCCGCAAGTAGAGGTGACAGTGGCCGCGAGATTGAGATCCAGGCATTAGAGCTTCTTAATGCGTGTTTTTTTTGGGGGGGTTTCCACTGGGGTGGAATGACCAAAAATAGAGAGGACATAGCCTAACATATGACCGCTCGAGCCCCAGTCACTCTCAGTCAGCCCCTATGTAGCACTGCTGCTTATTGTGGTTACATGAATATGCATAGTCTCATTAACATGTGACATCTTAAATAGGCATAAGTGTGAACAAAGAGTACCTGTCTGTGTGAGGTGTGAGGTGTAGGTGTGTGTGTGTGTGTGTGTGTGTGTGTGTGTGTGTGTGTGTGTGAAAATATGACCCTGTGAACGCCTCCTCAGAAAGCCGGTGCCAGGAGTCCAGCAGTCCACCTTAACAAAGGGCTCTTGTACTTAAACAGATACAGAGTAGGCGTCTTCCCATAATATATATCACAAGACTAGATGCCCTTCCCATGAATGTAAGCATGTGTAGAGTGCACCCATACTCTTAGCAGACCTAAATAAGAATGAGACCTTTTATCAACATACAAACGATTATATACCTCTAGACATAAATGATTATATGTTTCTAAGTACAAATGACAATCCTAAAATATCACTCTGACATTACACTTCGGTCAATGAAAGAAAAACTCACAATGGTCACAGAAATAACTTTAATCTGACAAAAGTAATAATAAATAAAAATTCTATAAATAACTTAACTAATGAAAGTCAGACATTGTTAAATCCTCCCAATTCTTTAATCTTTGGGCTGAAGGAAGAACAACACTTGGTGTATAAATGCTCAATCAACAATCATTTATTCCATACCATTCTCATTATTCCATACAACACTTTTGCACAATACACTGGATGGGAGATGTGCCAAAGAGCGTTACAGCAAATCTCGACGTGTGGAGCATTTCTCACATTCCTATAGCTTCAGGAGGCCCCCACCTCGTCATAAAACCTATACATCCACATTCTTTCTCTCTCTCAGTGAGCCTAAGTTATGACCTTGTCTTCCTGTGCAGTATGTTCTGTTCTTTCTAATCAGACAAATGAGGCCATGATTCTCTGAAAACAATATTTCTTATAACGCAGCAGTATCATGCATCATAAAACAATATCATTCATTCACAATAAATCAGCAGTCTAATGTAATACAAATCAGTTTAATAAATCTAATAGTTATCCCCTTCTTCTAAGTCAGGAGAATAATGCAAACTAAAAATACATAATAATTTCACAATCTTTAATTAGGGGTATAATGTGGCATAAGATAATATAATAATCTCACAGTACCCACAACTTAATATTTTGTTGCACAACCCTTTGAGGCAATCCCTGCAATCAAACGATTCCTGTAACTGTCAATGAGACTTCTGCACCTCTCAGCGGGTATTATGGCCCACTCCTCATGAGCAAACTGCTCCAGTATTTTCTGGTTTGAAGGGCACCTTTTGCAGACTGCATGTTTCAGCTCCTTCCAAAGATCCTCAATAGGATTGAGGTCAGGGCTCATAGAAGTCCACTTCAGAATAGTCCAATGTTTTCCTCTTAGCCATTCTTGTGTGTTTTTAGCTGTGTGTTTTGGGTCATTGTCCTGCTGTAAGACCTATGAACTGCGACTGAGACCAAACTTTCTGACACTGGCCAGCACATTTCTCTCTAGAATCCCTTGATAGTCTTGAGATTTCATTGTACCCTGCACAGATTCAAGACACCCTGTCCCAGATGCAGCAAAACAGCCCCAGAACATAACCGAGCTTCCCCCATGTTTCACAGTAGGGACAGTGTTCTTTTCTTGATATGCTTCTTTTTTCCATCTGTGAAAATAGAGTTGATGTGCCTTGGCAAAAAGTTCAATTTTTGTCTGATCTGTCCACAGGACAGTCTCCCAGAAGATTTGTAGCTTGTCAACATGTAGTTTGGCATACTCCAGTCTGGCTTTTTTATGATTTGTTTTCAACAATGGTGTCCTCCTTGGTCGTCTCCCATGTAGCCCACTTTGGCTCAAACAGCGATGGATGGTGCACTGATGTTCCTTGCGCATGAAGTTCAGCTTGGATCTCTTTAGAAGTCTTTCTGGGCTTTTTTGTTACCATTTAGATTATCCGTCTCTTTGATCTGTCATCAGTTTTCTGCGGCCACGTCCAGGGAGGTTGGCTACGGTCCCATGGATCTTAAATTTCTGAATAACATGTGCACCTGTAGTCACAGGAACATCCAGCTGCTTGGAGATGGTCTTATATCCTTTACCTTTAACATGCTTGTCTATGATTATCTTTCTAATCTCCTGAGACAATGACTACCTGGAGTCCTATATATAGGCCCACTGACTGATTACAAGATTGTTGACACCTGTGATGCTGATTAGTGGACACACCTTGGATTAACATGTCCCTTTGGTCACATTATTTCCATTCTTTTCTAGGGGTACCATCATTTTTGTCCAGGCCTGTTTCATGCATTTATTTTTTAAATAATTCACTTGAAGCATGGTTGAAAAGCAGTGTCTGACTTTCATTGTTTAATATTTATAGAATTTTTTATTTATTATTACTTTTGTCAGATTAAAGTTATTTCTTTGACCATTGTGAGGTTTCTTTTGATTGACCAAAGGGTACCAACAATTTTGTCAACAAAGTAACTGTATTCTGAATATCGCCTTTTTAAACGGTAACTGTAACGGAATACAGTTACTGATAGTTTGTATTTTAAATACGTAACGCTGGTACATATACTCCCCAACACTGTTCAATACATTAGTTTTTTTTTTAAACCAGAGAATGCACCCACTGCTGGTTATTAGAAGGAATGCACATTTAATTTAGTTTGAATGATGCAGAAATCTAATGCTACTCTGTGCCATTACTAGCAATCCATCTTTTAAAACAATATTCTCTGTATACTTCTGTTTGTTAGATATCAGCTCTCAAGTTACCATTGTCACAAAGACCTTCCTGCGCTACAAACAACTGAGGGTGTTGTTGGATAGCATCCGGAAATTCTATAGTAACATAAAAGTGATTATTGCAGATGACAGCTTAGAACCAGAGAGCATTACTGGAGAAAACATCCAGCATTACATCATGCCTCCAGCACAGGTATGCACATGCAATAATTTTCTGATTTATGAGTATTTAGCAATGTTTTGGACTAAAATTACATTTATAGAATATAAGATATGCAATTGTCGATTCAATTTATGGAAGATTTATCAAGTACAATTTCAGTCAAACCAGGTACCATTCCGATATATGAATTCGGGATGTTTTTTTTCCTCAGGGCTGGTTTGCAGGCAGAAATCTGGCTGTGTCGCAGGTTACCACCAAGTACTTCTTGTGGGTGGATGACGACTTTTTGTTTTCTGAGAAGACAAAGACAGAGAAACTTGTGGAGGTGATGGAGGCAGTCCCAGAACTAGATGTGGTAAGGATCAAATAGCTTGTGTTGGATCGTTCAGTTTGTTTTAACTGGTTTAAGTAGAACTCTAACAGCTACAGTAGTAGGCTGATGACCCTAACGTTGTACTTTTAGAATATGCAGCCTTTGTTGTTCACCTAGGTTTTTGTATTCAGGTGGCAAAAACTAACAATTCTAACCGACACAGAGAAAAATAATTTTCAAGATTCAAGAATTAGGGTGAAGGGGTTGGGATGGTATTTTCACGGGTGATACCGTACACTTAATGAGTTAAAAAGGAAGGGGAAAAGAGGAAGAGAGCTGAGTATGTAACAAACTGAGATGGTCTTTTGTTTTCAAAAGTAATTTAAGATTATTCTTCTCAATCACCAGTTTTGAACCTCTGTTACATCTGTTTAGGGTTGACTTTATAATGAGTTGTTTGGTTTTTCTCTAATTAGGTTGGTGGGTCAGTGCAAGGGAACACGTTTCACTTTTCTATTCTGTATGAGGAAGGAGATGAAAACGAAGGTGGCTGCCTATACAGGAAGTCTGGTGGGAAATTCCACCCCCTTCCTAGTTACCCACAATGCCATTTGGCCAGTGGAGTGGTCAACTTCTTCCTGGCTCGTACAGATGCCATGCAGAGGGTGAGATTTGACCCGAAGCTCCAGCGAGTAGCGCATTCAGGTAAGTCCAGATCTCAAAACTGTTTAGATTTAAAATTGCAGTATGATTTTTTTGTCAAATGGCAAATCTCTGTTTCTGACTCTAGAGTTCTTCATGGATGGCCTGGGCTCTTTGATGGTTGCCTCATGTGGTGATGTGACAATTGACCATCAACCTAAAACAGCCGAAAACCGTAATCCTACCTACAACAAATTCAGAAGCCCTGGAGCAAATGATGTAGAATTCAAACTGCAGCTTCACTTTTTCAAAAACTACCTTAAGTGCATTAGATATGGATAGAAGACTATAAACGAACATAAGGGTCAGTTGTTGTCATACATGTTGCACTTCATCTGAACATTTTCTTATCTTTCATTTTTATTGTTTTGTCATTGTTCCAGAATTGACAGAGCTTGGGATTATTAGTGAATATAGCTATTTTGTGGCTGTCTGTTGGGTTTTATCGTTCCTGATTTGATTTCTTAATTATTCTATAGAAAGTTTGATTTCTTATGCTATTGTTAATAAGGTTAGGGTTAGTTAATCTAGTATATTGAACTTTTATTGTGTTTTATTGTTCTGTTTTCTCCACTATTTCTTTTTCTTTAATATATCAATGCTTTTGTTGCTAGCAGATAGTCATAATCACCTATAGTTTGCATGGATCACACAAACATTTACTATTTACTCTCTTACAAGACGAACTGCCAACTCTTGAGCCACGATCGCCCAGCAATAGTGACTGTCAGCATACTCCATTAACCATTCCCAACCAATCACAGGCTAACATATGATAAGGGCTTCAGTTACCTTAATTATGACAAATGTTGTTTACAGTTTCTTTTCTGACCATGTCCTCTTTATCATCTCTCCAGCAGTTGTTTTGAGGTATCTATAAATAGGTATGCAAAAACCTTAAAGATTTCTGAGTGTTGGTTTATAGACTATTGTAAGCTTGTTAAATTAATTTTGTTGTTTCAATACTGCTGTGGGAAGAACTGTTGGTGCAATAAATAAATGTATTTTTGCACTTTTACTTTGCTTGGGGATTTTTGTTCAGTACCTCTGGGCCAAGTTAAAGTCAACCCCAAACCCATTTGGAGAATTCCAGAATTTGTAATTTGATTCCACAAGTAGGAAGCAGCCCCCCCCCCCCCCCCCCCCCACCACCACCACCACCACATTCTTAAAGCATGAACAAAGGAGTAAACTCAAGAAGGTAACCTTGAGCGGAGGTAAGTGACGGAAGGAGAGGTAAGTGACGGAAGTGACGGACAAGGTAAGCGACTCATGTTGTAACTGACGTCAGACGCCGGAGATTTTGGCGGAAAATTAAAGCGAATGGTAGTTTAGATTTGAATAAATTCCTTTAAGCTTCAGCATAACCAAATACACTTATCAATTGTCTTATAACTAACAACATTTGTCTAAATCATCTCCAACACCCTGGAGAACAACGGGGAGAGTTTAGAGGCTCTCCAAGATTACATTGATCAGTACTTCCAGGATCTCGTGATGAAGAAGGCTCAGAGTGCAGCTTCCCCGGCCAAACCTGACACGCCGTCGTCGAAAAGACTTCGCCCGGCAGATTCCCCCGGCACAACATCGCCAGCCGGCAAAGATATTGTCGACATACTGGAGTCAATCGACCAACGACTGTCCAGTTTCGATGCAAGGCTGTCCTTGGTGGAGATTCTTCACCGGGAATTTAAATCCTTGCGAGAGTCCCTGGAGTTCAGCCAGCAGCAGGTGGAAACGCTCGCTGCTGAAAATGCCACGCTAAGGGAGTCGGTGAAATGTCTCACAGACAATGTTACCCAGCTCAATAGAGAAAATAAAAAAATAAAAGAAACAGTTATTGATCTACAAGCTCGTAGCATGCGTGATAATCTGGTATTTTCTGGTATTCCAGAAGCCGCTGGAGAGGACGCGGAGACCACGGTAAAAAGCTTCATCAAAACCCACCTGAAGCTGCCCGAGGACACGGTGAAGAACATCGTCTTTGATAGGGTGCATCGCCTCGGCCCCATTCGGGCTGCGGCCGGGAGACCACATCCTATCGTGGCCAAATTCGGCCACTACAAACAAAAGGAACAGGTGAAAAGCCGCGGCAGGGAATTAAAAGGAACGGACTTCAGCGTGAACGACCAGTTCCCCAAAGAGATCCTGGAACGACGCAGGGTCCTCTTCCCAATCCGACGCAGCTTTATCCAGAAGAGCTCCCGCGCTGTCATCGCTGTGGACCGGCTGTACGTGGACGGACAGCTTCACCGCGACCCCGACATCACTCCGTGGCTGTATTAACTTCACACCAGATAAGAATCCGCTACACCCTTTCCCCACCCACTCACACTAACTTGCATTAACATCTGTTTAACTTACTAGTATCAAATCACATCTTAGGTGTGATTTCATAGCAGAATTAACACCGTCACTCTCCGTCAATGGTTTGATTGGAATGTTTCCGGATTTTTTTTTTTTTTCTTCTCGTTTTTTGTTCTCTTTTTTCCCCCTCTTGTTTTTATGCTGCTCACCCTTGTCCTTGGTTTCTTTCTTTCTTTTTTCTTTCTTTCACTGCTTCGATCACCTGCTTCCACACTCATCCACAAACAACATCCTTTATTTGGACACATACGCACAGCACGATCACGCACAGCCATGCGCTCAACGGCAGCACATTTACATCAGACAGCGCACACAGTCGTATAGGATACACACACTTAAACCAAGCGTACTCATATTAGTAAATATGCACACACATAGTCAGACTCAGGGAGCATCTCACCACACATTTTTTCTCTTTCCCCCTCTTTTTATTTACGAACAAGTGATGTATTCTCTCCACCTGTCTAAGCGACACACACAGCGCACACCGCTAGTTATACACAGACATCTATGGGTGCACTAAGATTCGTTACATGGAATGTAAATGGAGCAGGCTCCAGAGAAAAGAGGTTAAAAATATTTAACCAACTCAAAAAACTACAGGCAGATGTTGTCCTTTTACAAGAGACCCACAGACCTCTTAGAGGTTCGAATGAACTTAAAACACCTGAGTTTCCTAATGTGTTCTCAGCTTGTTATAATTCTAGACAAAGGGGAGTAGCAATTTTAATCCATAAAAAAATTAATTTCACAGTACTCGATACAGTTATAGATCCAGAGGGCAGATTCTTAATCATTAAACTATCTATACTTGATAAAAAGCTATGTATTGTAAGTGTATATGGTCCAAATGTTGATGATCCCTCATTCTTTCACGGTTTTTTCAGTGCACTCTCCGAACACTTAGATGGCACACTTGTTCTTGGAGGCGACCTCAACCTTGGACTAAATGAAGAAATGGATAGGCTCAATACAGCAGGAACTCAGCGTAATTGGCAGTCCATAAATATAATCAAACAGTATATGAGCGACTTTGGTCTTTGCGATGCATGGCGCTCCCTTCACCCCACCAGTAAGGAATATACTTTTTTCTCACATGTCCATCACTCCTACTCTCGTCTGGATTATTTTTTGGTCAGCAGCTCACTGCTGAGGGACATTTCAGACACTGAGATTCACCCTATAGCTGTCAGCGATCATGCTCCTGTATCTTTAACACTAATGCACAAGAATAATACTACGCCTAGTAAAAACTGGAGATTTAATACATCACTGCTTAAAGATGAAGACTTTATTAAATATTTTAAAAAAGAGTGGACTTCATATTTAGACTTTAATGACACTCCCGGAACATCAGCTTCTGTTCTATGGGAAGCAGGGAAAGCTGTGATGAGAGGTAAAATAATTTCTTTCTCATCACATAAAAAGAAAAAAGAAAACAAAAATATCCAGGAATTAGAAAAAACCATCAAATCACTAGAAGAAGCCTATGCGTCCGACCAAGATCAGGAAACATTGAACAAAATACGCAAAACAAAACTAGAATTAAATGAGATAATTGATAAAAAAACAAAATTCTTAGTACAAAGACTACGCTTACAAAATTATGAACATGGTAATAAATCCGGTCAATTTCTAGCAAACCAGCTAAGCTAAAAATAAATAAAGAAAAAACAACTCTATGTGCTGTTCAAGACTCATCTGGGAATACAGTATATGACCCGAAACAAATAAACAACATCTTCAGGGATTTCTATAAAACGTTGTATTCACCACAAATAAACCCATCTAAAAAGGAAATTGATCAGTTTTTAGACAACATAACTCTCCCAAAATTATTAGACTCTCAAGCAATGGCATTGGATTCGCCACTGACACCAGGTGAACTCCAGGAAGCCCTGATAAGTATGCCCAATAATAAGGCTCCAGGTCCAGACGGCTTTCCTGCAGAATTCTACAAAGAATTCTGGACGATTTTAGCCCCAATTTTTTACAGAACGCTGTTGGAAATCAAAGAAAATGGCAGACTCCCATCAAATATGAATTCTGCAAACATTAATCTCCTGCTAAAACCAGGCAAAGACCCTGTATATCCCTCAAGCTATCGTCCAATATCCCTTATAAATGTAGACCTTAAAATAATCTGCAAAGCTCTCTCGAAGAGACTAGAGAAAATAACCCCCCTCTTAATTCATCCTGACCAAACTGGTTTCATAAAAGGTAGGCACTCATCAACAAATACACGTAGATTACTTAATTTGATAGACTACTCATACAGTAAAAACCTTGAAACTACAATATTTTCTTTAGATGCAGAAAAAGCGTTTGACAGAGTTAACTGGAAATTTCTATTTGCAACTTTACACAAATTTGGTTTTGGATCTTCTTTCATCAGCTGGTTAAAAATATTATATAATTCCCCAACAGCTTGTGTCAGAACAAATGACCAGACATCCTCCAGCTTCTGTCTCCTGAGGGGCACCAGGCAGGGATGCCCACTCTCCCCTTCACTGTTTGCAATTTTTATTGAACCACTAGCAGCAGCAATTAGACAGAATTCAGTAATTAAGGGCATAAAATGCAAGAACGTGGAACATAAAATCAGCCTTTATGCGGATGATGTGCTACTCTTTCTCCAAAATTCACAAACCAATATCTCTGGGGTGATTGAATTGATAAACTCTTTTGCAAGAATATCAGATTACTCAATTAACTGGTCAAAATCTACAGTCCTTCCGATTAATTGCTCCTTCCATAATTCCTCTTCTACTCCACTGCAATCGGGAAATATAAAATATTTAGGTATTAATGTTTCTCCCAAGCTTGCAGATCTAACTAAATTAAACTATATCCCACTTTTAAAGAAAGTAGAAGGCGATCTGGCTAGGTGGAAATGTCTACCCATATCACTCATGGGAAGGGTTGCCGCTATAAAAATGATGGTCTTACCAAAAATAAATTATTTATTCTCAATGATCCCAACTAAACCGCCACAAGATTGGTTCAGATCTCTAGATTCATATATGTCCAAATTCCTTTGGAAAAATAAGCCCCCACGTATAAGCTTAAAAACACTACAAAAGACCAAGGATAAAGGAGGATTAGAACTACCTAACTTTCAGCACTACTTCTTAGCCAACAGGCTCCAATTTATCTCAGGATGGCTAAAACATACCCTCTTAGATGAACCTTGGCTAGATGTAGAACAAGCACTTTGCAATAATCTAGAGATTTCAGATCTACCATTTATCAGCTCAAACATTCAACGACATGAATGCTTCAAAAGCGTCAACATTAGCTCCTCTCTGACAGCATGGTGGGAGTTTCTGAAGTTGACAGAGTCTTCATTAATCCCATGCAAACGTACACCTATCTGGAACAACCCTGACATATTACAAAACAATAATATGATAAACTTTTCAGATTGGAGTGGTAAAGGAATCAAATATTTAGAACATATACTAGAAGGAACAGAATTTATTTCATTTGACAGACTAGTTACACAATATGGGATCAACAAGAAAAGATTTTTAGAATATCAACAAATTAAATCCATAGTAAAAAAGAAATTTAAACCGGGTCAAGTTGAACTACAAACACCACCAAGTGTGGTTCAATTTCTTACTCTTAAAACCCCCAAATTACTATCCAAAATATACAGAATGCTTTCTAAAATAGATGAATCAATATCACTTCCTATTGCAAAATGGGAAGCGGATTTATCAGTTAACTTAGACCAAAACTTCTGGTCTCAGATTTGCTTAAAAACCTTTCATCTAATTAGAAATCCCAGTCTTCAATTAATTCAATACAAAATACTACATAGAGTGCACTATACAGGTCATCGGATGTTCAAGATGGGCTTTACGTCTACCAACAACTGCTCACACTGCCAAACCAATTCACTGGACAATTATATCCACGCTCTTTGGTTCTGTCCACCAGTTCAGAAGTTTTGGCGTGAGATATGTGAAGACTTATCGAAGTGTCTGAAATGTAACATTCCAACTTCTCCTTTAGTGTGTTTGTTGGGCAGCTTAGATAATGTCACTTCAGAAAAGAATATAGCCCACATGGTTTTCACTGCCCTATGCATAGCCAAGAAAACAGTCCTCATGAACTGGAAAAATAAAAATAATCTTAATTCTAACCAGTATAGAAATTATCTATTAGATTACATTAGTCTTGATACAGCCTCTGCCACCACATCAGATCAATTGCTCTGGGCTCCTTTGATCAGCTCCATCACCTAGTGGGGGTGGGGGGTCATAGTTTGGTCCCACCTTTACTGTTGTGATTGGTGTGGGGGTAGGGACAGGCTTAGGGCGTCGGGGGGTTCCCCAGGAGCATCTTCCTTGGGGGGCTCAACCCGGGGTAGCGGTCATGGCCAATTAAGGGCTCTGTTGGCTCTTAGGTGACGGTTTCCTCGTGGCTGCGTGCAGCGGGGCTAGGGGAGGGTCTGTGCTGACGGACGTGGGTTACTGACCTGGTAGCCTGGCTGCCCCTGGGTGGGTCCGGGACGGGCGTGAGGTTCTGGGGGCGCTCCGTCTCTGGGCTGGGGCCCTGGCCGGGCCTCGGGGGCTCGGGTCCTGGTTGGTGTGTTGCTGGGGTTGTGGGCGGGTGGGTATATGGGGGCCCAGTCCTGGCGCAGGGCGCCGCCAGTGCATCGAGCCACCTGGGGGACTCTTCAACTGGTGGGGGAGGTTGTCACATCTTGCAGGAGCTTTCCTCTCCTCAGGAATTCTCTCTGCAGGAGGGGGAGATATAGGAGAGGTGGAGGAAGATCTCAGCCTGGGCGTCTATTGTCTTGTGTAGTCTGGAAGATGAGTGGATGATGGGGTGGGTGCAGTTTTCTCTGTAGTGGGGTCGGGTGGGCTGTCCCGGGCTCTGTGGGGCCGGGCGGCGCTGCTGCACTGGGCCCTGATCCGGATGGGCCTGGGCCCCCTTTCCCTGGCGGGTTGCAGAGCATGGGGGTGCCTACTGGGGTCAGCGGGGGAGCTGGCCCCAGGGAGGGGTCACTTGCCCCTCCCTTTCTTCCCTCCCCATCTCCAGCTGCCTCCCTCTTCCCGCTCCACCACAATCACCCACACATGCAGGGCCTTGGGGTAGGGGTGTGTCACCAGGGTGCAGAGGAGGCATCCCCCCCCTCTGTCCCCTTCTGGCTGCCTCTGCCTCAATTTTATCTCACAACTTAGACATTCACATTACTCACACTCCCATAACACATACATATAGGATCTTGGGGGTGGGCTCACAACACGGACTCCAAATTACCATCAGGGTGTACACCTCACCCCTGGCGTCGTTGCCCACCTCTCAATTTTAAATACACGTAGACATTGAGGGCTATCAGGAGGGGCTATGCGCTTACCTGCTGCTCTCTGGCAGGTAGCTCCATGCCCTCCTGGGTTTTAATTGCACCTTAGAACACATATACATCAACACTACATATGAGCGGGTAGAGGGAGGTTTGGAGTCTTCTCACACCCCCGGTCTCTGCGGCCTGCTGGAGCGGGGGGGCTAGGAGGAGGAGTTGGCCGTCCGACTGGGGTCTGGGGTGTGGGGCCTCCCTGCTGCTGCGGAGTCGGGGCAGTCTGCTTCTCCCCACTGCAGGGAAAAGGGTAACACCACCTGGGTCTGGGTGCAGTTTCCCCCTCCAGGGGCAAGGGTACCTAGACCCGGTTCTTAGAGTACGCTTGGGGAGTGTGATTGTGTGTACAGCGTCTCTTTATGTCTGTCTCCACGTTGGTTGAGTGTGGAGTAATTGCCTATGAGAGCATGAGGGTGGGAATGGATGTTTGTATTTGAGTGTGCCTGTATGTCTGTGTCTATATGTCAGGTTGGGTATCAGACGCCACCTCTCTGGGGACATCTCAGGCCCTCCAAGGTTTGGAGGCCTATCTCCCCCCACCACTTCCCCTGCCGGTGGCGGACGCCCTCAGACATCGATGCGTTGGTGGTTCTTTGTGTCCGGGGGTGGGCGTCCGGGTACACACCGGCTCACTCCTTGGTGGCTGCTTATCGGGGCCTGGAACCTGGGGCTCGCTCGGGCCACTTCGGGGGTGGGGTGCCCTCGGCCTCTCGGCCTGGGGCTCGGTCACTCAGGCACAGCTGGCTGCCGGCGGAGCTCACGGGCACGTCACTGCAACCCCCCTGGCTTCTGCTCCGCGGCTGCTGAGTGATCCCTCATCTGGGACTCTCCTCAGCTCTTTCTGGGACAGTGGCGCGGCTGCCCCTCTGTTGGTCTTCCTTGGTCTCTTGTGTTCTGGGGGCCTCTGGATGTCTGGAGTTTTGATCTCCTCCATACCTGCTTCATGCCCTGGAGGATGGGACTGTGGCCCCCCACACCCTCTAGCAGATCATTACATTAAGGAACCTTTTAAATACAAGCGCGCTCATGCTCACAGGTGTACACACAGGTGATCACACACACAAACTACACCCTTTTTGGCTCCTACCTCAAAGCACACTGTGCGCTGTCGATCTTACGTGCTGCACAATAATGTTTAATATTAAGTATGTAGTGTTATATTCCCATATATCATTGTGATGTTGTTTATTCTATTACTCTCGTTTTCTTCTGCTTGTTTTCTTTTTTCTTTCTCAACAGGTGATCCAGGTGATCGATATATGTATTTTTTGTCTGCTTATTTTGTTGGTTTTTGTTTTTTGCCCTTTATCCCCGTCCCTCTTCTCCGCTGTTTTTTTTTTTTTTTGTTTGTTTGTTTTGTTTTTCCCCCCTCTTTCTTTCTCCCTTTTCTTTTCCCCTTTCCCGTATCTAGCAAGTAAAAAATAAAATAAAATAAAATAAACAATAAAAGGTAAATCAAATGGACCATTACGGCAAGGCTGGGATGGTCCATTTGGTAAAGTAAATCCGTTGGGCATCTTTCTTCGCCTTTAGACAATAATTCTGATGGCAAAAGAACCAAACGGGACAGGTTTTAAAAAAAAAAAAAAAAAAAAAAAAAGAAGGGACTCGTGGCTTCGCGATCTAACCTGGCGAGGGCAAACAGGGCGTGAGTGGGGATATGATACGTATCCAGGAGTGAACAAAGGTTAAGAGAGGAGTTTAGCTTACTTTGCAGAAGGATTCTGTGATACTTAGAGAGGGTAGGTAAAGATCTGGGTATCATGGAGCTGAGTAGCGAAAATCCAGTGAGTATTGGTCCCCTCCGAATGGTGGGGGCAGCCGAGGAGTAGAACGTGGAACTCAGCAGAAATTTACCTGTCCCGTGACAGTCTGTGCCTCTATCCTTGACTTAGCCTTTCCCAGATCTCAGTCCAATCGAGTATCTGTGGGACTTGCTGAACAAACAACTTTAATATTTGTTTTCTTATTACCATAATCCAAAAGCATCCTGGTTTGCAACAGTTTCAATAAACTTAACCTTCCTGTTTTAAAGTACTCTGATGCAATTGGTGTCCACCTGGTGCACAAAAACTGCATTAACTACAAAACTAATAAACTCAGCTTGCGGTAATAAACTGATAGCTGAACTCCCTCATGTTTTTCTGGTACAGAGCAGGATACATGGTTCCATCAATTACAGTAAGTCATCCAAGACCTAATGAGGCTAAGCAGGACCATGCCATATTGTGAAACGCTTTGTGAGTTTTACAGAAGATGTAACAGGATGTAAAACTTTACTTGGTCAAACAAATCAAGTGACAAAGGTCAGGCCTGGTTGTAACTAGTGAAACTCAACTTACTTTCCAAAAAAATGTATATTTGATTTAACAATTCAGTTGGTAAATCAATTGTTAAATTGTCAATTTCTTTTTCGCATAGGACCTGGTTAGCATTTTCCCCCTAGTAAATGGAACATTATTTAAAAATAGCAGGTTGTATCCCAGCCAACATTTATATGTGGGGCCCATATGGTTTGGAAATGGGCTGAAAAATGGGCCCCATATAGGATTGTCCGCGGGTTCCGTAATGGCCCCATATTAAATGCCCATATAGGTGTTATATTGGTAAAATCTGGGATCTAAATGGGCCCCAACTGGGCAAAGTACACAGAAACCCACCCGGGCCCCATCTTTCAAGTTTTTGTGGGTACCATGTGGGTACCACAAAGGCTAAAAAGTGGGTTTTAAGTGGGATTGTCCGCGGGTTCCATAATGGCCCCATTTTATAAGCCCAGCTTGGTGTTATATTGGTAAAATCTGGGAACTAAATGGGCCCCAACTGGGCAAAGTACACAGAAACCCACCCGGGCCCCATCTTTCAAGTTTTTGTGGGTACCATGTGGGTACCACAAAGGCTAAAAAGTGGGTTTTAAGTGGGATTGTCCGCGGGTTCCATAATGGCCCCATTTTATAAGCCCAGCTTGGTGTTATATTGGTAAAATCTGGGAACTAAATGGGCCCCAACTGGGCAAAGTACACAGAAACCCACCCGGGCCCCATCTTTCAAGTTTTTGTGGGTACCATGTGGTTACCACATAGGCTAAAAAGTGGGTTTTAAGTGGGATTGTCCGCGGGTTCCATAATGGCCCCATTTTATAAGCCCATCTCGGTGTTATATTGGTAAAATCTGGGACCTAAATGGGCCCCAACTGGGCAAAGTACACAGAAACCCACCTGGGCCCCATCTTTCAAGTTTTTGTGGGTACCATGTGGGTACCACAAAGGCTAAAAAGTGGGTTTTAAGTGGGATTGTCCGCGGGTTCCATAATGGCCCCATTTTATAAGCCCATCTCGGTGTTATATTGGTAAAATCTGGGACCTAAATGGGCCCCAACTGGGCAAAGTACACAGAAACCCACCTGGGCCCCATCTTTCAAGTTTTTGTGGGTACCATGTGGGTACCACAAAGGCTAAAAAGTGGGTTTTAAGTGGGATTGTCCGCGGGTTCCATAATGGCCCCATTTTATAAGCCCATCTCGGTGTTATATTGGTAAAATCTGGGACCTAAATGGGCCCCAACTGGGCAAAGTACACAGAAACCCACCTGGGCCCCATCTTTCAAGTTTTTGTGGGTACCATGTGGGTACCACAAAGGCTAAAAAGTGGGTTTTAAGTGGGATTGTCCACGGGTTCCATAATGGCCCCATTTTAAAAGCCCATCTCGGTGTTATATTGGTAAAATCTGGGAACTAAATGGGCCCCAACTAGGCAAAGTACACAGAAACCCACCCGGGCCCCACCTTTCAAGTTCTTAGTGGGTAAAACATGAGCTAAAAAGTTGGAATGGCGTTATCAGTGGGTTCTGTAGTTGCATCTTACTTCTAGTTTGAATTGGCTAATTTCTGGCACTGAGTGGGCCCCATGTAGTAAAACACTCACAAAATCAATTTTTCAGACAGCTAATACGGGTTCTGTGACACAAAGACACCAAATGTATTAAAGCTGACCACAAACAAAAACTAGTTTGTAAATAAAACCATTTCAAAAATCACGAGGGTACACAAAACAACATTTTTCACATTTATTTTATCCAACAACTGTGATTTTACGTAACTGTATTCCAAAGTGCGTAAACTTTTAAAAAACTAGAAATGTCAAACTACATCAAAATTCCTTAGATATTTGGAACTGTTGCAACAGTGAGAAAAAGTCAGATGGAAAACTCAAAAGCTTATCTTGAATCAGCAGGGTTTCTTTTTTTGTTTTTTTACAGAGCCGTAAGTCTATTTTGTACCCTTGCAGCCCTCGGTCCTCCTCTGTCTTTAGCTCCAGTGAACCACTTGGAGAGAGCCTTCTCTGCTTCTTGCAAGTTGACTTTTGATGTTAAATAATTCTTCAGTGCCTCTGCAAATGAAGAAGAAAAATGGGCAAGCCAAAGTAAAGTTAATCTTAGCTTACTTAATTTGGTGATGATGTGCAAAGAACAATGTTTATTTCACTTTATTGCCTCAAAATATATATACAAATTGCATGATAACCAATCTCAGTTACACTTTCAAACACTTTATTAAAAAAGTTTAGTTTTCTAAAGTTCAAATGTCTCAAGTGAAACTAACTTACCATACACAACATTAAAAAGACGTAAATCTCTGAACTTTTTTTTCCCATGTCGGCCAAGCATGTTGTACTCCACAGCCAGCTCAGGTCATATGAGGAATTTCATCATCCTTCTTGTGGCATCGTCTACACTTGTTCCCCCTGTATCTGCTACCATGGCAACCTGAGGGGAACACACAAAAAGGACAGATTAGATAATGGCATCTGGTTAGGATGCCTCCCTGGTGAGGTGTTTTGGGCATGTCCCACCAGGAAGAGACCCAGAACACCCAGGACATGCTGGAGGGACAATGTTTTTCGGCTGGCCTGGGACTGCCTTGGGCCAAGTGCCTGGAGAGAGCGAAGTCTGGGCCTCTCTACTTAGTACCGGATTGGGTTGAGGGGCAGCAGCCTAAGCTTAAGATAATGGACCGGAATGGAGGATAAATGGACGCTTTACATATTACTTAATGTTCACTGTGTGGTGATAAAAAAATATGGTAGTAAACACAAGCTAAACTAAAAAAATTAATTGCGGTTCCTTAACCCTTTATCCCCAATAATGTTACGCAGGATAACCGGAATTATATATTGTTTTAGCTGTAAAAGTGTCATAAAATCAGCTGTGACTGTGTGTGCTTTTGTCCCTTTTTTCAGTATTACTACTACTTTACACATCTGGTAGGTTTTTTTCCTCTACTGTATACTATATGAATGTAATCAAGGATTAATAACAGAAAAAAAAAAATTGAAATTTTGCCATTTTTACTGAAGGCAATCAAAATGTACATGAATAAAATATTTAAATTAGTCAATTCAAATTAATAACTCTAAAACACTGAACAAAATCAAGTATTTGACCCTGTGGTTTATTTTTGGACATCTCTTTTCTTCTAAAAGTCCAGGCGTGTTGGGCCCCTGGTAGAGCTCAGGTTTGACGAGACAGGTTTGGAAAAACCTGTCGCTGGCGACTTTTTGGGGGCTGAGGGTTAAAATAAATATGAATTGGCCAAAATTTGTATAAACTATCATAGCAGAACAAAAGTAAAAAAAAAACTTTATCTGTTATCAGAATCAAATATTTGATTAGAATAAAAAATTTAACTTTCTGGAAGATTTCTCGTTACATCTGTCACAAAAGTAACAACATCTCAGAAAAGAAACATGATAGCAACAGAAAAATATTATAGCAGTGTGATGTGATGGTCCCTGGCCAGATTTATACACATATTATAAGCCCTGTGACACAAAAACCACTGAACTCTGACACGCACAGACTGTTTTCCTTCTTGGTAATGAAGAAAAATGCTGGTCTGGTATGTAAAAGGGAATTTATTCTTCCAGGACCTGAAGCTCTGTAATGCAGCCCTCCAACAGCCAAACCTATCTGTTGTCTGATTGTCTTGATGCATGCTCAATCATCCAGGTAAGTAAATCTCCAAAAGTTGATTCTGTTCATCTGGACGTAGCACTTTCAGCATTTTCTCCCACTGAAAACGCTACGTCCAGATGAACAGAATCAACTTCTGGAGATGTTCTCTGATTGGATTGTTTAATTGGTGATTGACATGAAATTGACCAATCAGCTGAAAGGAAGAAAAATAGGGTCAAAATTTGGATGTGTAAGTATAAATCCACACACAGCCAGGAAAGCCGAGCGCAGAGTTGTTTGTAGCACCAATTCAGCCAGAGTGGAGCCAGATGGATTTTCCATCCATCCACACTGTAAAGTCTATAGACCAGCAAGTGATAAATTAACAGTGTTGTTAGTATTTTCTAAAACAGTTGTATGCAATAGGAATTGCTGTTTATAGTCCTCCTGTATATCTGCATGTTGCCTCCCAATTAAAACCTGTGATAATGGAGATTCAAATTCATGTCATACTTACACCAACAGTTATCAAGTATCCGGAACGACCTTTACTGATGTGCTTAAAGGAAAATTGTTATTTCCATGTATTTTCCTGTTCTGCCTTCAATTTTGAGGACTTCCCCCCACATTTCTAGTTGTGACAGTGCACTACAACAAAAAATCTGCTGTGATTTACATTTGTTGAATGAGCAATTTTGTAAAATAGTCTATTTTTGTATGCACAGTTTACAAATCTGTCCTGTACAGCATGGACTAATTGCATGCTAAAAAGTTGTTGCTTAAAAATAAAACAATACATTTTTAATTAATAACATCAGCAGAAAGCCTTGTTATTAATTAGATGTACAATTTCTATAGAATACGAAACAACTCAGTTCATTTTTGATCATATCAATACCAGCATATTACACAACTAGTGATGGATTTCCGGCTCTTTTTAGAGAACCGGCTCTTTCGGCTCGGCTCACTAAAAAGAGCCGGCTCTTTGGGCTCCCAACCGGCTCTTCAGGTTGTTTTGTTGCTTTAATTAATTTATTATAACCAACAATATAAAATTATGCACAAAAGGAATTACTAATGTAAAAAAAGAAACGTGGTTGTATTTTTAAATGTTTATATATAAATATATACGGTGGCTCCTTGAGACAAAACACGTACAAACCCTAAAACACATTTCTAGCGTTAACTGAACTTCCAAAACAGAGCTACCTAGATCACTTAAATTACACAATTGAAAGCATATGTGTATTGTTTGTGTATTTATACACAAGCACTCAAATATATTCAAATAATTCCAAAAACTGTTCATTTACCTGTTACTACCACACACCAAATCCGGTCGTTGGTACTTCCTGGCTTGTGTAGCCACTAGGTAACAAAAGCTCAACACTGTGCCTAGCATCCTGGAGCACTTCTGTTGTGTTTTGTAAGTGCTTCGGAGTTTGTACGTGCTATGGAGGTTTTACGTGTTTTGGAATTTTTTTTACATGTTTTGGGGTTTGTACGTGCTTTGTCTCTAGCGGGCACCGTAAATATACTTTTATTTATTCTCTCCACATAAAATGTAATAAATAAATCATATAATACAAAAAACAACTATTTACATTTCAACTTTTAACTATTTAAATTTTCAGCTTTTTCCTTTTAAACAAATTTAAAGTGAAACAACTGCAAACCACAACACAAATATAAATTAAAATATGAAAACAAAAAGAAGATGCACATTCTCTGTCATATGGGCCTGCATGAATAAACTTTCTGAATCCTTTATCATCCGCAATTGAAAATAGTTGTGGATGATTACTATACCTTTCTAACGTGACATTGTTGTCCCTGGCTGTCTTTCTCTCTCTCTCCCTCCCGCTCTGTTCCTGTGCTACTGCTAGTGTAACTACCGCCCCTCCCCCTCTTCCCAGCGCAAAGCACAAGGCTCGGGTGCGGAGTGAAGCGGAAAAAAGTGCGAGAGAGAGAGAGGGTGAGAGAAAGAAAAAAAAAAAACACGCTCGCGTTGTTCACTTCAAAGAGTCGGCTCTAAGAGCCGTTTCGTTTCGACCAACACATCACCAACAACTATGATGAAAAACGCTCATCTGCTTCCATCACGATCAGCTGATTAACATTGAGCTGCTGCAGTCAACACCATCAAACTAACTTAGTGTTTAATGTTATGTTATTTAATGCTTTTATTTTTAAATCTTTACCAGAGCTTAAAGACTGTAGATGTTCACACCTGGTGTTAGAAAACCGAGCTCACAGCAGTATTTTTTTTTTTATAACAGGAAATTTAAATTTTTATTGGTTACCGTGTTTATTACCACTTTTATCAGTAATGTACTTCCTATAAAATATAGATTTGATAAGTTACCGGTTTATTAAAATCAGCTAGTGAACACATCGATCACTTTATTGAACTACATGCCTTGCACTCTTGTGAGCTCTGGTTACTAGCAGCAGGTGTGAATATTTGTAGTCCAAAACGCAGATAAAGATTAGAATAACAAGGCAATGCAAAATCAGTTTAATGCAGTTTGCAGTAGCAGCTCAGATGGAAATCAGCCAATTGTGAGGAGAGCAGAGGACCAAAACTGTCAGAGTTGTGGGACAAGTGAAGAGAACACTGTTGGCATTATTGTTAGCATAAAAGATGGAAATTTAAATAAATGTTAAATTAAATTTTAAAATTGATCATTGCCTCCTGTGCATATATATATATATATATATATATATATATATATGTATAGTGAATACCAGTAAAAAAAAAATGAAGTAATGCACCCCTTTCAAGGATGCACCAAAGACCATCACTTTTCAAAAATAATAATAATAAGTAATACAAATAATATGAAAGTTACTTACATGTTAAAGATGGTGCTTGTGATCTTGAAGAATCTAAACGTGATAAGGAAATGAAAGAAAGTGCATGAGAAAAAAAAATACAAACATTTTCGTTTTTTCCCAGGATAATTCAATATAAAAGATTCTCTTACTAATACACAAAATGAACAGTGTAATTAAAAGTTTGAAAGGCACTGCATGTGGTTATATGGTAAACTGACTAATTCAAGCAGCAAACACTAGCAGTGCAAAAATGTATCTAACTAGCTGACAGACTTTAAAGTCACAGGAAGATATATCAAAATGGTGACTTATGCCAGAACAAATATCTTGACAGACATAATTCCTAAATTCCTTTAAGTAAAAAATTGGTGACATAGTAATAAGTGGTCCCTAGTGGTTTTCAAATTATTACATGGCTTGTTAATTTTTTATTAAATTATTAAGAAGCCAGATGACTTCAAAACATTTACAAATTACTATAAAGCACTATCCAAACTTCAAAACAAGTGGCAAAATCTCCAAATTAAAAGTACTCGCAAACTATAAAAATTTGATTATACTTAAAAATATCCAAAAACTAATTTAGTGGATTTTTTACCTGCTCAAGAATTCATTAAACATGCACTATTTAATTGAAAAGAACAAAATTTTTGTACTTTTAGAAAGAATTATTAAATATTTGGGGATACTAGCCATAAAGAGGGTCTCGTACATTTACGGGCATCTAATTTCCTGGATTTAATGGTTTAAAAGTTTAATAGGTCTTTGAACTTGATAATAAAATTGAGTCCATTATTAACAAAAAGAATTAAAAAAGAGCAAAAAAAAATGCTTAATATATAATAATTGTTTTAAACTTAAGCTTTGTAAGTGTAGCAGATTTCATTATGTCTGTAATTTTTTATTTAGCCCCACAGTAGTAAAAGCCATAAATGGGAGTTAGATTTATTACTAGTATTTTACACAGCATTCAGCTATAGTAACATGTTCTGCATTTTCCTACTTCACCATCTGATCTGAACAGCTGCACTCTCTTAATTAATTAATAACCTAACATTTCTCAGTAACCAATAACTAGATAGAACAGCACAGTATCTAAGAGATCAGACAGTGTTTGAGCTAAAGAAGCTGTGTGTTTCTTTTGGGGGCTTTTTGCACACTGATCCACCACGTTTTCCTATAGTACAATGCATATCTGGTAACATTACCGTAAACGTGACCAGTAGGTTCACGTTCAGATCAGAAAACTGTTTCAGCTGCAGGCATCTACTCCTGTAATTTAAACAATCACCTCATACACCTCATGTTTTACACCCCTATAAGGTGAGCTTGCTACACTGCACATGAATATTACGTGACATGGTATGACTAGCTCATGTTCAAACATTTAAGATACTGTTCAGCCATTTTGTTTACTGGGTAGTGCATAATGGCCAAGTTAGCTGAGCGGGAATCCACTAAAGCCAAAAAAATAATATATATATTTTTTAATTAATTACAAAGACCTTATAGGAAAGCCTAAGAAACAGTTGCAGAAGCACAGAAAAAAAACTGCCGTGTATGTTATAATATGTAAATTCAAAAACTGTATAGAGAGAATGGCAACGAAAACAGAATAAGATAAGATGAATTTTTTCGAGTAGAATATAGGCAGTAAGAGTTTTGTAATTAACTTTAAATTATGTTTGCCAAAGACAATGCAGTAAATTAACCCAGTTCTACCTGCTAGCTAAGGATGTTATGCTTCTCCCCCTTATACCGTTTAGGACAACTATAGAAAGTTACTAAAATAACCATTGATGAAAACGTAGAAAACTTTAAGTATTTACCTTTGTCATAGTTTTCGATTCTTTGGTATCCTTTTGTCCTCCACATTTTCAAACACCAGGCAGAGAAAACGCGCAACTGACGAAAGACCGCGAAGACTAGACGCTAGGCGGTGCAATCTGCTCCTCCCTCTTTTTAAACGAGCCAATAGGAGCTGCTCACATTAAAAACAACTTTATTTAAAAAGTCATTTTACACCTGATACAAAAATTTTCATTCAAGTCAAACAATGCACAAGTTTAAAAGAACAATTTTATTTATTTAAGCATAGGGATGGTTAATATGTTTAAAAAATTAATACATAATATTTATCAAATAATTGTCACCCAAATCAACATCATAATAAAAATATAATTAATAAAATATATAATAATGATAAGAAGAATAATAACAGTTTACCTAAAAGCTCTTCTAACATTAGACTGCTTTTGAAAAGTTTCAATAGTGTCAATACACCATAAGGACAAAGGAGTTTCACAGTTGAAGTGTGACTGCTTTAAAGACCCCATTCCCTCTCCTTTCCACTAGTTCAAAGAAAATATAAATTATTTCTGGTTATATAATTTGAGATCACAAGTTTGAAGAGTAAAATTTTAACAGATCGGTAATATACTTCAGGAGCTTTACTGGATCTGATTAACCAAAACTTCCAACTTCCATGTAGCTAACTGTCTTTTCTCTAATACAGTAGAGTGTCTCTGATCTACTAAAAATCCTCAATTGCATGTTTGCTCAAGTAAATAGTCTTAATTGTTTGAACAACCAGTAATCCTTAATTTGCAAATGCCAAATCTGGATTTTGTCTGTGTAATTCACTTTTATCTTAGGTTTTTTAGTTGTATTTTTTGCTTTTCTTTTTTTCTACTCTTGTGTCCGTTTTAATCACTTATTATTGCTGCTGTGACAAGTGAATTTACCTAAGAAGAATCATGAAGTCCTTATTTTATCTTATCTGAGCCTCACCATGCAGAGCGCTGAAAGTTCAAATTAAGTACTTAAAATGAAATCTAAAATTAAAAAGTAACCAGTTTCAAACCAGTTATTTGGAATAGTGTGCAGAGTGTTTTGAGTAACATTGAATGTTCAAAAACATCAAAGTTCCTATAGTCTCACTTGACAGCTGGGTTGTAGTGTCTGATAACACATAACATCTTGAGGTCTCAACGTGGACTTTAAGTACATTCGTTAGCCAAGGCTAAATACTGAGAGGGTCAAAAATGAAGGGTAAAGAACATCTGACTGTACGTAAGGATAGCAAAAGTGATAGACTGAGGTTGTGCCAAATATGTTAAAATTAGGGTGATTCGTTAGAGAATGGTACCCCATGGGTGCCGTCTGCAGGTTATAAAAGAAAGTTATGTTCATACTTTCTTTTGAGATTCTTTTTACAATTTGACTTTCAGAACTCCCTGGGTTGTGTGCAATCTGTGATGGGCTTGTTTGGAATAAATCCTCCTTTATTCAAATAACACTTTCTCAGGCTCTTCACAGAAGAAGAATCCTCACATAAGCATGTGCTACCATTTTGAACCAATGTACACATTTACCATCACTGACCCAACTAGGACCTACATTGGATGCCCACCCATATGGATTTAATGTTAGAAACCCATGTGGGTCCCATATATACTAAACAATCTTGAGCCCATGTAAAATATATGCCCATATTAACTTAACATAACCCATTTGGGGCCCACATAGACATGTTTTCAGGGTCTGACTTGCATTTGCCCATGTGTGACACATATAGTTTGACCAGGTGGGCCCCACCTATGTCATCAGTACCAAAAAATATATACTGATTACCTAACTTAGCCCCACCTGGGGCACACAGCAAATGCTTTTCTTTAAATGACTGTGTTTGCCCATGTCTAACCCAGGTGAAAAACCCAAGTGGGTCCTACGTGTGCTTCCCATTTTGAACCAAGTGAAGTGTTTCCCATGTTTGACCCAGCCAGGACCTACTATATGTTTCCACTTGGTTTTGCCCATATGGCTTTCATGTGAGAAACCCAAGTGGGTCCCATATATACTAAACAATCTTGAGCCCACGTAAAATATATGCCCATATTAACTTAACATAACCCATATGGGGCCCACATAGACATGTTTTCAGGGTCTGACTTGCATTTGCCCATGTGCGACCCATATAGTTTGACCAGGTGGGCCCCACCTGTGTCATCAGTGCTAAAAAATATATTGACTATCTCACCTTTGCCCCACCTGGGGCCCACATAGACATGTTTTCAGGGTCTGACTTGCATTTGCCCATGTGTGACCCATATAGTTTGACCAGGTGGGCCCCACCTGTGTCATCAGTGCTAAAAAATATATTGACTACCTCACCTTTGCCCCACCTGGGGCCCACATAGACATGTTTTCAGGGTCTGACTTGCATTTGCCCATGTGTGACCCATATAGTTTGACCAGGTGGGCCCCACCTGTGTTTTCAGTGCTAAAAAATATATTGATTACCTCACTTTGCCCCACCTGGGGCCCACATAGACATGTTTTCAGGGTCTGACTTGCATTTGCCCATGTGTGACCCATATAGTTTGACCAGGTGGGCCCCACCTGTGTTTTCAGTGCTAAAAAATATATTGATTACCTCACTTTGCCCCACCTGGGGCCCACATAGACATGTTTTCAGGGTCTGACTTGCATTTGCCCATGTGTGACCCGTATAGTTTGACCAGGTGGGCCCCACCTGTGTCATCAATACTAAAACATATATTGATTACCTCACTTTGCCCCACCTGGGGCACACAACAAAAGCCTATCCTTAAATGACTGTGTTTGCCCATGTCTATCCCAGGTGGAAAACCCAAGTGAGTCCTACATGTGTTTCCCATTTTGGACCAAGTTAAGTGTTTCCCATGTTTGACCCAGCTAGGACCTACTAAAAGTGCCCACTTGGGATTGCCCATATGGGTTTAATGTGAAGAACCCAAGTAGGCCCCATACAAAAAGCCCAGTTTGAGCCCATGCCCACATGGAACCCATCCAGCCCGAGCAAAAACCAGGTGGGGCCCATATATACATGTTGGCTGGGATGTACTTAGGTTGTCTTTCTCTAATATTACTATTACTTTTTGATTATCAGAAAAGTCAACTGTATATAAAAAGTCAGGGATAATCCACAAGTCCCAGAGTGAATTCTCAACCCCCCCTTGTCTTGGTTGTCAAGCCAAATGGTGACCTGTGCATATGCAATGTTTTAAACAGTTAAAGATGCACATCCATTGCCTCATGAGTCAGACACTCTTGTTGCACTTGGAGAATCACAGAACGGCCGGCACTCCAGGAAGGCCAGCGGGCCAGCCCACCACTCTCCACGCATGCTTTCAACACCTGTCCCCCCCCCCCCCACTACTAATCTCTTTCACACTCCAGTACTCTAGGGGGCAGCACTGCATCTCTAAGTTGGATGCCAGCTGCATTGGCTGTGGCCGCTAGTGATGGGATTTCCGGCTCTTTTTAGAGAACCGGCTCTTTCAGCTCGGCTCACTAAAAAGTTCCGACTTTTTCGGCTCCGAACTGGCTCTTCAGGTTGTTTTGTTGCTTTAATTAATTTATTATTAACAATAATATAAAATTATGCACAAAAGGAATTACTAATGTAAAAAAAAAGTGGTTTTATTTATATATGTTTATATATAAATATATGTGGTGGCCCCTAGAGACAAAGCACGTGCAAACTCCAAAGCACATTTCTAGCGTTAACTGAACTTCCAAAACAGAGCTACCTAAATCACTTAAATTACACAATTGAAAGCATTCGTGTATTGTTTGTGTATTTATACACAAGCACTCATATATATTCAAATAATTAAAAAAAATGTTCATTTACCTGTTACTACCACACACCAAATCTGGTCGCTGGTACTTCCTGGCTTGTGTAGCCACGAGGTAACAAAAGCTCAACACTGCGCTTAGCATCCTGGAGCACTTCTGTTGTGTTTTGTACGTGCTTCGGAGTTTGTACATGTTTTGAAGTTTGTATGTGTTTTGTCTCTAGGGGCCACCGTAAATATACTAATATTTATTCACTCCACATAAAATGTAATAAATAAATCATATAATACAAAAACCAACTATTCACATTTCAACTTTTAACTATTTAAATTTTCAGCTTTTTCCTATTAAACAAATTTAAAGTGAAACAACACAAAACACTGCAAACCACAGCACAATTAAATATTGTGGCGAGCTCAGGAACGGAGGAGACAGAGGTTTCGTTCGGTCTTGCTACCCGCCGTGTTAGCCCGGGAACACTGCCGCGAGCCAACTGCTCCGCGCGGCAACATACACAGCAACAACAACAACACAAAATGGCGCTCTCTCACCGGAAACACACAGTCGCAGAGGGAGCGTCACCTGTAACCATGGCAACAGAACAAACATAACTGTACACAGAACATAAATGTCCATAACATCCGCGGACAGCCCTGGCCCGCTACAATATAAATTAAAATATGAAAACAAAAAGAAGATGCACATTCTCTGTCATATGGGCCTGCATGAATAAACTTTCTGAATCCTTTATCATCCGCAACTGAAAATAGTTGTGGATGATTACTATACCTTTCTAATGTGACGTTGTTGTCCCTGCCTCTCTTTCTCTGTCTCTCCCTCCCACTCTGTTCCTGTGCTACTGCGAGTGTAACTACCGCCCCTCCCCCCTCTTCCCAGCGCAAAACACAAGGCTCACGTGCAGAGTGAAGTGTAAAAAAGTGCGAGAGAGAGAGACGGTGAGAGAAAGAAAAAAAAAAAACCTCGGCTCGTGATAAGGAGCCGGCTCGCGTCGTTCACGTCAAAGATCCGACTCTAAGCCCTTTCATTCGCGACCGACACATCGCTAGTGGCCGCCAGGCAAGGAGAAGAAGTGGAGTAGGAGGCAAAGACGGTGGAAAGAAACGATGCAAAACGCGGCTGCAAGTACAAAAAGAGAAAAAAAATTGCGGGCATTAGATGCTGAAGCCTCTAAATGTCACAGACCAACCTACATATTTAGCAGCACAGCCAGCAGCAGCACCTTGCAGCAGGTTCGCAGCAGTGAAGAAGTCAGGCAGCAGGCACGTGCAGAGGGGGGGGCTAGAGGGGCTTGAGCACCTGCCCCTTTCCTGATGGGTGCCAAAAGTGCCCTTTTCTTGAGGCAACTTTAAAAAAAAAATATATATATATATATTTTTTTTTTTTAAATGTGTGTGTGCGTGCGGAGTCCTGTCTGTGCCCCTCAACAATAATATTTAACTATTAATCACAGTTTTGCTAAATAAAAGAATCTGTCTTGCATCAGTCACATGATCACTATTAACCAATGATCGCCCTTGACGGCAGAACGCGCTGGTTACGAGCCGGGAACGAGCTCATAAAGAGCACGCGCATTTTTAGCGGTCCGGAGCTGTAGGAGAAACACAAATTACCTCAGAGACACAGACTGATGCGACAAAACCAGTAAGTAGGTCTACAGCGCACACTGTAGTGTATAGCACGCAGGAGTATTAGCTTATTACGTACACGTTGGTAAGTTGTCTTGTGACAACTGACGAACTGAAACAAATGAGCGTGCTGTGTGTGCAACAGCGCGACAAACATTACCTGTCCTTTTATTAACTACACAAGTAGTGCTGGTCATAGCTGCTGGCTCACTGGGTAAGGCCGTCATGGGTCTGTAGCTCTGTCACCGTTTTAGGGAACATGTTTAGTTTTAAAGCAAGTTACTGGGCTTTTCCTGCCTTTCTGGAGGGATTATATTTCACTAAAAACGATCTAATATGCATGTCCACATAATTATGGATTATTATAATTATAATATTTAAAAAAACATACGCTGTATTTTAAAGAACATACATTAAGACACAGATTATAGTAGATTTATATTTTAAAATGCTGATTTTATAGCAGTAAAATTGTTGTATCTCTACAGTTAAAAAATGTAATAAGCTTTCTCCCTGCACAGAGTGGTTAGTGAAACAAATGGAATCATCATAAATACATTATTTCATATTTATTATTGTTTTTCCCTCATTGCTTTATTATTGTAGCTCTAGTAATAAATAATAATGGAAGGATTCTGGATCAGCACCATGATGCCTACATTATATACAGTATTCTGAAGGTCTAAAATGTCCCTGTGTGTGCGTGCATGTGTGTGTTTTATGTATATGGATTTTTTAAATTATTACTCATGATATAACATTGTCCAGACATGGCTGGTAAGGACATGAGGAGGAAACAGTAGGAGCTGTGTGAGGCTACTAAAGGCAGCGGATCCCTCAGCAGCTGGATTACAAAGAGCACAGGTAACATTAACACATGTACCAGTTGTTGGAGAGGTATTCCAGTATAAAAAATAATAATAAGCACAACTGGAATGTTTTGCTTCTATAACATTTTTCTGTCATCATTTTATTATAGATTAAATGCAGCAGTTTGTTAGGTGTGGATAATTAAATAATACTTTATTGCAATAGCAAGTTGTGCCTTGTTCTCAGATAGACAGCAAGTGGAGAGTGATAGATGAGATGAGGGGATGGAAAGAAGAAGAGAAGCAGAGTGATTCACAGGCAGAGCCTAGTTTATTTCTCACAGTTTTTTGTTGCTTGGTGGTTCCAAGCCCATTTTCTTATATTCTTTGCATTTAGTTATTATCTCATGACACTTGTTTAATCAGCTACCATCTCTCCTATGAACATTTTAATGTCTACAGTCTCAGATCAGCACAGCCCTGCCCTCCAGCACTATCAGCAGCAGGAGCAGCAGCAACCCCTCAACAGCAACATTGTACCCATCAGGTAAAACATAGGCTACGTTTGCTTTGCCTTGTTGCCACCTCACAACAGTAATGTAGTATGATGCAATCCCATATTAGATTCTTGATGAATGTGTGTTGTTGTTATTCAGCCTGGTTCAATGTGCCCCTTTTTAACTTTGAGCACCCGCCCCTTTAAACGTCTCTGCACGGCCCTGTCAGGCAGACAGCTACACATCAACATGCCAGCAGTTAGGGACAGAAAGATGAGCTGGTTCCACAAGCAGATCCAGGCCAAGTAAGTATGGAACATAAGAGGAGAAACAGTTATTTGCTAGGGACGATGTTAGGAAGTGATGTTTAGGTTGCAATTTTTTTTATGATTACAGCATTTTAAAACAGCTAGACTTCAACATTTTAGCTGTAAAAGGCCACATGCAGTAGCTAATATTAAGAAATATGTTGTGCTTTTACATAAAAAGGTTGGTAGTGTTACAGTTAATGCTTACAAACTTTGAAGATTTTAAATACACAAGTTACATTTGTAATGGTTCATTTTCATTTAGATGTGGTATTATTTGTGCAGTAAGAGTAATTACTGCATAAATTGTTAAGCTTATCAAGTAATAAATTCGTTTTAAGACAGCATGGAATAGATTATATAACAGCATGTTATATAATCTATTCCATGCTGTCTTGGAAGAAAACCTTTTTTTAAAATCCATTCATCATTTTTTGGGGGGTTGAGCTTAGACCGAGAGCAGGGAAAGACACACACTGCAGCTCAACTTTACATTTTTTTAAGCGTCCCAAGTCAGACAGTCACAGCCCATTTCTATGTGAGTATTCAAGTTAATCTAGAATATTATACTTTTAATACAACATCTAGTCAACATCAGCACTGTTGCTATAATTTTGATGGTTTGATAGCATAAGCCACAATTAAAGTCTTGTAGCACTCATGCCAAGCATTATTGTTGCCAAGTTTCTGCACGCCGATTACTTTGGGCCGGGCCCAGTCAAAGTCCAGGGCTGTTTTTTAGTCTCAGTCCGTCCCTGCTTGGTGGAAATGTCTTCTTCTCTACAATAGACCTCACATCAGGGTTTTACAATGTCAGAATCTACAACACAGCATTCTCTTCCCCATTTGGCCTTCATGAGTTTAACAAGATGCCCCAAGGCCTGTCAAATAGTACTGCCACTTTTATGTCACTACTGATGTCCATGTTTGATGTCCAAAATGGCGCACTAATCCCATAATTGCACACTACCTATAATCCTCAACCGCCGTTTCTATGGAAATTAAGACAATCAGCAGCTTTGTGCTACCCATTATTCCATTATTTATTCTAAAATAATAGCCAGTCATAATTATCATCATAAAACGAAAGTAAACTGGCCCAGTTTTTAATGATGTAATTACAAATTGCAATATATATATATTTTTTACAAATTGCAATATTTATCTACAGCACGCCTTTAGTGACACATCAACAGATCTTAAATAAGGCGATTGGATGGTTTTTACTGCAATGCATCTTGGGAGTCGTAGTAAATGCATGTTTCAAGTCAAGGTCCTGCTGCAAAGTGATTTTTCGACAAGACACGAGGCAGATCCTAGCTAAGTAAGTTGTGATAAACTCTGTGGGTAACTTGCATGTTAACTGAAATATTAATCAGCTGATTTCAAACTTGAAATGTTTTCCAATCACCTGCAACAGGAAGACAGTGCAGTGGATGCCTGGGCAGCCTTAATGTAAAGGAGGGCTTGAAAAAAAAACCAAGAACAGTTTAAAAACAGCAACTGGGCTGCCTCTGTTAAAAAAAACGAATTGCAAGCAGGGTGGTTAACTCTGCCCAGTTGTCAGCAAGTTTCAAAGTTATGATCTAATAAGTGGTTGGTCTGCCAGACAATTCTTTATTAATCACAGTTGTCAAAGTTTCCGTGTATATGATGAAGTAAGAAACTCACAAGACATGTCTATACACATAAACTATTTATTTATAAAAGAGCATAAATAAAAAAGGTATTCACATCAGAATAACATCATCACACTAAAGACATCAAACTAGAAAAAACTTCAACTATTTTAATTTAAGCTACCTCTGATTTTTTATTTAATCGACTATTAACTGAGAGACAAGACATTTCAAGATGGATTTTATCATTAATTTACAGGTTTGGTCACCATAAATACTTTTTAACTATCTACAACAATAAAACAACAAAGATGTGAAGCTTAAAAGTTTGTTATACATCAATTTGCTTACATGAATGACTGGCTGCATATGTTTCTCTTTGTTGTTCTTGCAGGTTTCAAAACTACATGCCCTGGGCTACCAGCCTATTCTGTTTCTTGGACAGTTTGACCGTAAGGGCCGTATAGTAGGGGACGTGATCACATAGAGCCAGCGGGTGGTGCTGCACGTGACATCCTCATGAAGATGAGGAAACTTTATGAACACCTTCTGAGAAGTAAGATATGCTTTGTCCATTATCTGTAACCAGGTAACCTTTTCAGGTAGCCTATCTTTGCTGACTTTGGGTGAGACTCAGGGTACACCCTAGATAAGTTGGCAGTTCACCACGGGGTACATAGAGACGAACAAGATGATGAGGATGAGGATAGTTAAGAGTCAGCAGCTATTCTATTCTGTTCTATTCTATTCTGCTTAGGGCTGGGCCATATGATACCGTTCATGGTAATACCAGTATAATGTTTGGCAACGATAAGAAAATGAAATATCGCGATAGAATATGGGTAAAACGCGCATGCGCAGTGCCTTTGTTTTCATACGCACATGGCGGAAAAAGCATGGCGGCGATGGAGAATGAGAAGGGCGAAAGCGGATCGTTGAATGAAACGGATGAACCAGAATTGGTTTGTAAAAATGCTGCAACTTCAGTGGTGTGGAACTGGTTTAGCTTTCATCCGTCAGATACACAACAAAGCACTATTTTTCTGTAGAGCATGCTAGCGGGCCGTCGTTATTACCGTGTTTTTGGAAAATACGGCACAACTTAAAATCAATCCTTTGATTTTTCTGAAAATCGACAGTGCCACTTATAATCCCGTGTGCCTTATGTATGAATTCTGGTTGTGTTTACTGACCTCGAAACGATTTCATGTGCTACACGGCACTCGAAAATCTGTCAAATGTTTTAGTACGACTTTGCTAAGCTATGAACCCGCACCGCTTAATGGATTGTCGGAGCATTACGGCTATCGTAGGCAGGAGCCTCGCGGAGTGATACGTACTGTGCTTCAACATAATATTACTGTATTGTGTGTATAACCTCTTTTTAAGTTTTTGGATATTATACATGGTTATGTCGGCCAGTTTCCACTGGAAATGCCTTTTAGTTAAACTGTCAGCAGGAATTTGTATTTGCACTGTTAATTTTTTATATAACTTTAATGCACATAAAAAACAGCTGCTTGTTTAAGTGAAAATACATTGATGTTTGGGTTTTTTTTTGCACTAATAAAGTTGTGGAGTCATAAAGTATTTTGTCTAGTGTCAATTATATCATCAGTTATATCATTATCGCAAATTTTCAAATGTATATCTTGATAAATATTTTTGGTCATATTGCCCTGCTCTAATTCTGCTATTCAGCCAAGGTTCAGACCAGTAACCTTCTTGCTGTGAGGTGACAGCTGCCCTACATGTCCTGTGGCTAACATGAAAATAGTGTTATATATACCTTATTACCTCCCCATATGGTGTTCACATCACCAAAGCTAGCCATACTGAACCTCTGGTGTTACCCGCCTTAACAATTTTGCATATATATGTGTGTGTGTGTGTGTGTATATAGTATGGTTTTTCACACTCTGTAAATTGTGCCAAAAGCAAGTCTGGAAATACAATAAACCGGTGCATGCTCAATCTCTGGCTGAAAGCGCTAATTCGTCATCCGGCTTTTGTCTGACTAAAGTAACTGTTAAAACTATTTGAAAAAGCTAAGCTATACAACAAGGAGAGATTGAGAATTTCCTTTTAGTTCTCAGTTTATTTGATATTGACAAAAGTTAGTCAATTTTGTCTGTTCTTCTGTAAAACAAACTAAGATTTATTTTTAGAATTAAAATTTTGTTTCTAAGTGGAATTGACAATTTAGTAGTCTGTTTTGTTTGTTCTATTTTGAAACTTAAACGATTTAGCGGCTGCGTTTTGTGTAGTTTGCAATATTTGCCTTTATTTATCTGAAACTGAAGTCTCATGTTCCTTAAGTACATCTACCCTGTTGAACTTATTATGGGAAATAAATATTTAAATCAAAACAAGCTGCAGATTATTTCACATTTTACTTGTGAGCAACGGCACATTTAAATCTTACAAATATAGTTATTTGGCTTATATCGTGATATATATCGTTATCGCCTGAAATGAAAAAAATATATCGTGATATGAAAAAATCTTTTATCGCCCAGCTCTAATCAGCATCTAAAGGACAAAGGTCACCCTTTCGAGGATGCCAGTATTCACATTTTGGACAGAGGAGACAGATTGTTTGAAAGAGGAGTGTGATTAGGTAGAGGATCAATAGGACGACCATGACCCTCTTGCAAAGATGCTCCCACAGGGCTTAAAATCTGGGACTCTGGGACTCATTTGCTCTTATAACTAAAGGAGCTTCTCGGATGAGAGGTGAAACATCTTCAAGGAAACTTAAAGAAGTCAGACACTTTTCTTTCCAAGCTCCTAAGACTACGATGACCTAGTACAACATCATTTCAACCCAGGTAAAATCCAGTTTGATCAATAACAATAATAATGATTTAACAATAACCTGCAACACACCCAGCGAGCTTGATTTGAAGTGGGTTTTATAAACACATTGCAATGTGGAGAGAGCATCCCAGTGAAACACTAGGATCATCTCTGAATTGTGGCCACTGCCCTTACATCTTATATACAGAGACACAAAGAATTATGACCTTGTTTTCTGCTTGGCCGTCACCTAAGGATTTACATCCCTGATAAGGAGAAGGAGTCCCACTATCTGTTCAATGTCTCCCATTACAATGGCCTCACTGTGTTAACATTCCACATGCATGCAAACTGGTGACAGGAGTGCTCTTACCATAGTAAAGTGAGAAAGTGATATTACTATAACTAATGTGATATGATTAAATATGTGATTAATGAATGAGAAAAGAAATCTTCCTCCACACATGTGAAGACTTTTCATTTTGAAGACATAGATCACTTCATGTCTAATCATCAAATTTTTTAGAACATTTTCTGTTAAACCTTCTCTGATTTTTATTTTCATAATCAACTATTCAGTGACCTCTCTTCAAATACTTAGACACAAGACAAAGATCATCTTTCATAGCAACTCTGCATTGATTTTATGACTCCTTTCCCTTTGACAAGTGGACCCTAACGTGGCAGCAAAGTGCAACGTCTCTCTCTGTAGGGGGTCAAGATTTTAGGGTATGCTTTTAATTTCTTGCCTGTCTGTAAATGACAGTGTAATGGTATGAATAATCCTTCAAATTTTAGCAGTAAAAAAATAAAACAATTACATCATCTCATCGGCGCAACCTAAAACACTCCTGTTATGGCTCGACTTTGCACATCATAACAACACAGAACAAAAGAAAGCAATTCATTCTCAATATCTGTTAATTTCAGGCAATTTTTTAAACATGTTTTAGTTCAAAAGAGCCAAAGGAAAAACCTCATCAATGTTGGAGTAAAAACTCGATGCTTTTATTGTATATACACTGATAATGCTTAATTTCGTGTAACTGTAAACCAGTAAAAATAAATAAATAACACTTTGGGATTCTGCTGAAGACCATAGTCAACAGCTGAGGCATCAGGTTTGGAGGCAAAGGAGCTGGAAAAATCACCTGATAAAGAAAAGACACAACAGACTGAATGAAAATCAGAAGTCTCCTTCATTGCACATTTTAGACCAATCACAAATCTCTTTTATTTACGCTAGGCTTTTGACCAATCACCATTTAGGATGAACTGCATATATGGTTCATACTGCAGATGAACCATATGGTCCATCCCCTTTCACCAGCTTGCCTTCTTTCAGTAGTGCATTCAGGTGCCAGTAGTTCCCCAGGTAAGCGATGCCCACGCACTTGAATATCCACTTCCTGCAAAAGAAACAAGAAGCATTGATCAGACCTCTCAGAA
>NW_027051911.1:0-25502 GCF_036321145.2 Pelmatolapia mariae
TCAGAGTTTATCAGGTTTAAACTGTGACAGAAGAAGGTTACTGACCTTGGTTTGTTGTGCAGCTCAGCAGTGAGATCAGAACTAAAGAGAAATGACACTCAGGTTGATTTGACATAAACACACAAAGTTGATCACTCAGAACAACTTTGTATTATTTGATGTTTCCCTCTAAGACAGAAACATCAAACTCTCCATGTTGTGTCGCCTACAGCCCAGTTTGATCTTCCTGTCAGAGGAAAAGTGGATCTAAACCAGGTCAGCAAAAAGCTGCTCGTACTAAACCAGAGGCTCCAGGATTTCACTTTTATGCTTCTCAATGAACAGATTTATAAAATAAAAGTGATCACATCATTTCATGTTTCATGGGCCGCTTCTGTAGTTACTGTAGAACAAGAAAGTACTTAAAATTACATTATAGTTACACTGAATACATACAAAAGACTAGTACTGAACTAAGGTCTGTCCTCTGCTCTGTTCATACAAACACCAACATTTTATTTCAGCTGTTCACTCATAAATTCATCAGTAACTCTGTTAAACTGGGTTGGCTGTAGCTCAGGTGGCAGAGCAGGTCAGCCACTAATCAGAAGGTCGGTGGTTCGATCCCAGGCTGCCTTCTGGCTGCATGCCAAATATCCTTGGGCAAGATACTAACCCCATGTTTGCCTACTGGTGGTGGTCAGTGTCAGCGCCAGTGTTCGGCAGCCTCGCCTCTGTCAGTGCGCCCCAGGGCAGCTGTGGCTACAATGTAGCTTGCCATCACCAGTATGTGAATGACTGAAAGCGCTTTGGGGTCCTTTGGGACTGAGTAAAGCGCTATACAAATGCAGGCCATTTACCATTTAAAACTTGAATTCAGCCTGATTTGTTTTTCATGTCTTCTCCTCCATCATCAGTTATCAGGAGAGCAGACAGTCAAAGTACAAGAATTCAAACAAACACAGAGATTCTACTTACAGAGCAGACACAGCACAGATGTTTCCTTCATCGTCCTTCTCACTCATTTGAGCTTTTTTTCATTTCTCTCACTGACACCATGTAAAGCCCGCCCTCTTCCTCTGAGCACGTATTCTTCCTCTATTTTTACAGAGATCGTGGTGGATTTCTAACCTCCTAATGATTCATGTGATAAATTTATTCCAGAATATGAACTTAGCCACTCTGTAATTCCTCTGTTGCTGCAAAACATTTACAATTAAGTTGCTTTTTTACGTGTAACACACAGAAACACATAAAACCTTTTCTACTTTCAAAAGTTAAGAAATCAGCAACATTGTTTTGACATAATTTGAGATTAACTGAGATGATTACATGATATTTGAGTTTCTCTGTGATCATCAATAAAGCACATCCTGACATTATGACTTCATTCACAACAAATCAATTCAAAAATATCATTTAAAACATCGACTCCACTTAAGTCTGCTGTCAGTGTTGTAGCTTAGTTAATGAACCAAACTACAACCATGTTCATTTAGTGGGCGTCCCCCTGGGGCAGCATGGTGATGCTGTTGTCTGACTGGAAGAAGGTGCTGGGTTTGAATCCAGCCTCCATCTTTCTGTGTGGGGTCTGCATGGTTGTTTCTGGGCACTCTGATTCTCCCACAGTCCACAGTCAGACAGTTAGATTAACCTGTGAGTCTCAATTGGTCGTAGATGTGAATGTTTGTGTGTCTGTGTTAGACACAAGACTGATAGGAGACATGTTTATCCTGCCTGTTATATATGGCCACTAGAGGGAGATGTTGGACTTTAATATAACACAAGAAGACCATCAGTCTTTCATATTTTGTTGTCATGGTCATCAGATTTTGTGTATTAAACTCTTGGTGTTAATATGAGTTCTGTTTGCTTTTTATTGTTTCTGTTTAAAATGTTTTACAAGTGTAGAAAATGTTGAGTGTCTGAGCAGAGGAGCTCTGGGTCATAAACACTTAAATATTGTACCAACATACTTTGTTGGTGGACACAGGCTGAAGCTGGTCAGGAACCAGTTATGTACCCTGGCCCTCTCTCAGACCATGAAGAGGTCAGCACACACAGCAACATACAGTGTGTCAGCACTGAGATCAGCTCATCTCCACCTGCAGGTGAAGCTCCTCACAGCTGCTGCTCGTAGTCTTTCTCCACAGCATCACAGGAGGTCTGTTTCATCGCTGTGTCGGCTACATATCAGTCATCTCCAGCTTCTCCTCCTGCACCATCTACAGATTTAACCCCTTCAATGTATGTCGGGAATTCCCTTTTTCTAAATTTCACAGCTCTGATGTTTCAGGTCTCGGTGTGTTTCGGGTCTCGGTGTGTCACTCCTCAGACGCGTGTTGTTTCATAATCTTTCTGTGGTTTTATGAAACAATAAGGAAGAAAAACTGATTGTTTCACAGTTGTGGGTAGTTTCACACTGTGTTATCAGGCTGCTGAGGATGTTTGTCTGAGTGTTTGTGTTATCAATCATTGCTGCTGCAGCGTGGTGCTGATGCAGGCCTCACACTGTCACAGGAAGGAGGAAGTGAAACTGACACAGACGGTAAAACCTTCTTGTTACAGCGTTTCTCTCGTCTGCTGGGGATGAAGAATCATTACACAACACTGAGAAGTTATTTTGGATCTGAACAGATGGAAAAGTGTCGCATTGGAGCACTTTCATAATCAATGTGACCTTTTGGCCCATGAGATCAGCTCATCATCGCCCCCTGTTGGTTATTTTGTGAGCTGAAGTTTAATGCAGGAAAAAGGCACACAGGAGGGGACACAGCTGGAACTAATGGACATAACGAGACACAAACCTACAAAGTAAAACAGGAAACACACAGACTGTTTTACAACACCAATTGGGGACACGACAGAACACAGAGGAGAGACACAGGTAGGGATGATCGAAACACAACTCAAACCCTAAGAACAATTACAAAACACCAGAAACTGGAAAATAATAACAAACTCAAAATGCTGGGTCATAGACCCAGAATCATGACAGTTCCAGTTATCACCGCCTCCATCCAGAAAACAATGACCGAGAGTCAAGAGCTGTGTCAGTGTGGTTTACTGATAAAGAGAACACGAATTACAAAGTAGAACAGAACTGCAAATTACAATTTTCCCAAATGCTAAAACACAAAAGCCAATCCTCTAAACCAAATGACCAGTTGTCTAAACACATTTACTAAATCTAGCCGTCATTTACCAAATATCATAAACACATGTCACATGAAGACACAAGTTACAGAACACAATCCTCTTGTGTCATAAATCTAACCACATCTTTCCTTGCTAAAACATAAGTTGCAAAAGAACTCTGCTCATATTCTCAAATGAAAGCTCATATGATGCAACATGCTTGCCACAGTCAGCAATATTTGAACAGAATGAACACACCTGGCGTCATTCATTATACAGAACGACTCAAAATTGAAGACACCTGTTGCTAATGCTGTGACCACATGTATAAAAGCAAGTTCAGAGTGCACAGTTTGCTGAAGATTTGAAACAAACACAATGGATTAAGGCAGAGTCATGGGAAGAGAAATTCGATGCAGAGGAGGGAGAAGAGCTGGCCCTGGAAGAAGAGGAACAGGCAAACGAGGAAGAGGAGTTCAAATGAGAGGAGGAAGAGGAGGAGGCCAACATGGGAGAGGAGAAGGTCCAGGAGGGAGAGCAAGACAACCTCGCACCATCATTACGGACGAGATGCGAGCAACAGTCATTGACCATGTCATTGTCCATGGCATGACAATGGCTGAAGCAGGACTAAGAGTCCGTCCAAACCTGTGTAGGTTCACCGTGGCCACCATTATCAGGGCATTCAGACAACACAACAGGTATTGTACTCGATTGCTTTCTTTGTCACATACAGTTTTACAAACCTGTGAAAGTAGTCTATTGGTTTCAAATCAGTTGTGACTGTATTGTAACACACGTCAATTGACAACACGTGTTTCTTTCTTTAGAGTTGAAAGAATGCCAGGTAGAGGTCGGAGGGTTGCCATATTTACAGCGGCACAAGAAACCCTCATTGTGGATATGGTTCATGGGAACAACCTCATCAGACTCCGGGAGATCAGAGACAAAGTCATTGCCGATAATGTCAACTTTGAGAGCACTGACGATGTCAGCTTGGCCACAATAGACCGAGTTCTCCGGCGCAAAAAGAAGCGGATGAAACGGGTCTATAGGGTTCCCTTTGAGCGCAACTCTGCGCGACACAAAGACCTACGTTACGAGTATGTGCATGTAAGTATACATCCATGTTCACAGTACAGTTAGTGGACATACTGTGTTGCTCAGTGGCCTACATTACTTCTGGACAATACTGTGCTACCTGATTGACTGTTGTTCTGAACACCTGTGCACTTTCACATTTTCACAGAGGATTTTGTTGGACACAGTTGGACACGATGGCCAGACCTCATGAGTACCTCTTCCTGGATGAGGCTGGCTTCAACCTGCAGAAACAAAGGCAAAGAGGCCGTAACATCATTGGCCAAAGAGCCATCGCTGAGGTCCCTGGCCAACAGGGGGGTAATATTACCCTTTGTGCGGCCATGGGTTTGGAGGGTGTAGCGGCTGTCTTGTATCTTCTTGCAGTTCTCTATTTTCCTTACATCTAAAATAAGAGTCTGGATGGACAAGAGGCTGTTTTACGCGTCGGTTTGTGCAACAACGACGGTAAAACCATCGTGTCGCTCCGCCATTCGCTTGTTTATTTTTCACAAAACCTTTCACAACAAAAGCACCATATCCTTTTCAGGCTTTTCAAAATAAAACATGTAATAACTATAAATGGCGCTAACATTCCGGCCCCTAATTGTTACTGCTAAGGCATAACAATTACATATTAACACAATAAAGCGTCATTTAATGTCAACACTCAGAATATAAATGGCTTAACCAAACATTATATGCAACATACATCATATGTGTTGAACATAAATCTGTTACACATGAGGCTGAGATTCAAACTGTTGCCTCCATTTCAAGCAATAAACATAACTTGTCGATAGGCCTCTCCAAAACGCTAGTTTTGGTTTTGACAAACACACGTCTGACAAGACCATGTGAGTCTGGAACTGTTCTCTCAACCTTTCCCATTAACCAGGAACTTCTTGGTGCGCTGTCATCAACTATGAGAACAACATCTCCTGGTCTCAGATTTCTCCTAGTCATTAACCACTTCTGTCTTTCTTGTAGAAGCGGCAAATACTCTTTAGTCCAACGCTTCCAAAAAATGTCTGACAGGTACTGCACCTGTCTCCACCCTTTTTTTGCATACAAGTCCTCTCTTTGAAACAATCCAGGTGGCAGTACTGGCTGCCCTTTTAAGAAGAAGTAGATGATTGGGTGTAAGTGCGTCTAAATCATTGGGGTCATTAGACGCTCTTGTTATTGGCCTGCCGTTGACAATTGCTTCAACTTCACATAGCAATGTCTGCAAGCATTCATCATCCAGAGGTTGCTGCTTTAGGATCTGGTTAAGAATTCTCCTAACTGAGCGAATTTGCCTCTCCCAGATTCCTCCAAAATGTGACCCTGCTGGGGGGTTAAATATCCAGGTGATGCCCTTTTGCATGAGCATTTCTGAGATTTTTGAATGATTCCATGCCTTGATTGCTTCACGCATTTCCTTTTCTGCACCCACAAGGTTAGTGCCATTGTCTGATCTCATGACAGACACTTGACCTCGTCTTGCAATAAATCTCCTGAATGCATTTATGCAGGAATCAGTCTCAAGTGAGTGGGCAACTTCTATGTGTATTGCTCTAACAGCAAGACATGTAAACAATACACCATATCGCTTAACTCTGCTGCGCCCATGCTTGACCTCAAAAGGTCCAAAATAGTCTATGCCCACATTTGTGAATGGAGGTTTGTCAGGCATCAGGCGATCTTGTGGCAAGTTTGCCATTCTTTGTTCACCAGGTTTTGCAGATGTCCTTCTACATGTTACACACTTTGACAGGATCTTTCTTATTGCTGAATCTGCCTGTGGAATCCAGAATCTTTCTCTCAGCCTGGATAATGTGTAATTCCTTCCTCCATGACCTGTTTCTTGGTGAATGTGTCTCAAAATCAAAGTAGAAACATGATGACCTTTAGGGAGAATCAGTGGATGCTTAACATCGGCAGGTAGTGCAGACTCATGCAACCTACCGCCAACCCTTAAAACTCCATCCTGGACAAAAGGATCCAGCTTCGCAATGTGACTGCTCCTTTTAAGCTTGTCACCTTTCCGAAGACTTGCAAGTTCTTCTGCGAAGCTTTGATTTTGACAAAACTTAACAATCTCAGTTTCTCCCTTTGCAACATCTGCAGTAGTAAGTGAAGATCCCTTAATACATGTTTTGAACTGCTGCATTTGACTTGCAATCTTTTCAGCTTTCCTTTTGCTGCTTTCACAGTCGCTTGCTTGCGACATGAGAAGCTTCCGATGTGCACTTAACCTGCAAAGCAGCTGCTTGAAAATGACTATCCAGGAAACTGCCTTTTTTAGACGGTACCAGTCTGAATAGTGAGAGATCAGTTTGTTTAGTGGGTTTTCATGTAATTTTGCAACATCTACACTCATCACCTCTTTGACTTCGACATCATTCTTTGGTGTTTCTTTAATGTCCGGTGGAATTGGCCAGTTTTTCCTATCTTTTGTCAAAAACTCTGGCCCAGCAATCCAGTTTGAACACTTCATGAACGTGTCTGTGTTCATCCCTCTTGAAGCGTGGTCAGCAGGGTTTAATTCAGAGTTCACATACATCCACTGACTTGGTTTTGTGTTGTCTCTAATAAGTGACACTCGATTTGCCACAAATGTCTTAAATCTGATGTTCTCACTGGAGATGTACTTTAAAACAGTGGTACTGTCAGACCAAAACACAGATTCTTCTTGTGGCATTTGCAGCTCCTTTCTCATGAGCTTGTCCATTTTTACAGCAACTGCAGCTGCTGTCAACTCGAGACGTGGAATTGTTATCTGCTTCAGAGGAGACACTCTGGACTTGCCAATAATGAATGAGCAGTGAGTTTCTCTTTTCTGGTTTGTGATACGGAGGTAAGTAACGACTCCATAACCTCTCTCACTGGCATCAACGAAGTGGTGCAATTGTGTAGATATAACCACTCCAAATCCAGCAGGTTTCAAACACCTGTTAACGGTAAAGCCATGAAGTTTTGAAAGCTCTGAATGCCAAACTTGTGACCTTTGAGCCAGTTCAGCTGGGATTTCCTCATCCCATGAGATCTTTCTGCCACATAGCTCTCGCAGGATGATTTTTGCTGGCAGAATGACAGGAGACAAAAAGCCCAGTGGGTCATATATTGCACTTACAAATGAGAGGATGCCTCGCCTAGTCTTTGGCATAGGTTTTTCATTTATCCTGATCTTGAATACATCTGTCTCTGTGCACCAGTTCACTCCTAGGACTCTTTCATCTGGTAGTGCATCATGTCTCAAATCCAAATCTTTAATCTCTTTTGCTCTTTCCTTTTCAGGAATGGAAGCAAGGACAACTCTGCTGTTGCTCATCCACTTTGTTAAGTGAAATCCTCCACTCTCACATAATGCTGTCAGGTCCCTGACCATAGTACATGCCTCTGTTTCATCTGAAACTGACAGAAGACAATCATCTACATAAAAGTTGTTCAGAACAGCGTTAACTGCTGCTAGTGGCATTTTTTCTTTAGCATCTTCTGCTGCTTTTTTCAGTGCATAGTTTGCACAGCTTGGGGAGGATGTTGCCCCAAACAAGTGCACCATCATTTTGTATTCTTGCAGAAGTTCATTGAAGTTCCCGTTTGGCCACCAGAGAAAACGCAAAAAATCACTGTCCTCTGGAGGTACTCGCACCTGGTGATACATAGCTTCTATGTCTGACATCAAGGCAATGTGATCCCACCTAAACCTTGTTAGTACTCCAATCAGTGTGTTTGTTAGGTCTGGCCCTTGCAAGAGTTCCTCATTCAGTGATTTCCCTTGAAAAGATGCTGCACAGTCAAAAACCACACGGAGTTTTCTTTTCTGGGGGTGGTACACCCCATGGTGTGGTATGTACCAAACTCTCTCATTTTCAGGGGTAGTCTTTGTGTTTGGTACCTGAACTGCATAGCCTTTATTCAGCAAGTCAGACATGAAGCTCTGATACTCCTTGTGAAACTCTGCGTTTCTGATTAATTTTCTTTTCAGATTCTCTGCCCTTTGCATTACTGCACTGCGGTTGTTTGGCATTTTGACAGCTTTGTTTCTCAAAGGAAGACCTACGCTATAATGACCATTAATCCTTTTAACTGTGCCATTGACAGAATCCATAAACATGATGTCTTCTCGTGACATTTCCTGTTTTTCCTCAGAAGCTTTCTCAGGAAAATCATAGTTAAGCTGTTGCATCAAAAGATTCTCAACATTAGTGACAAAGATGCGGTTTACTGAGACACTCAGCTCACTATCAGGAGTAAAGCAAGAATCTCTCTTGAGAGGGCCATTGATAACCCACCCCAGGACTGTTCGAACAGCATATGGACCGTTATCTTTACTATGAATAATCTCCCATGGTTCCATAGCCTTGTGCACATCACATCCTATCAAAAGTCCAATGTCTGCATCTGAATGTGGGAACTTGATTTGCCGAAGGTGTGGCCACCCTTTTAAGTCATCCTGTGTAGGGATGTTCTCTCTAGACACTGGAATGTCTGCATGAGTGTAAATGTCAGGAAGATCGATATAGGTGTTCTCATTTAAACCACACACTTCTAATCCTGACAGGTGGTAACTTGTCACCAACTTTTCCTGTCCCATTGTGCGAAGCATGAATTTTGTCTTCTTACCTTCTACACCAAGTTGTCTCATCAGCTTTTCTGAACAGAATGTGGCTTGGCTCCCATTGTCCATGAATGCATAAGTCTCAATTAACTTATTGCCTTTCTTTAACTTAACCCACACAGGAACAACCGATAACACATGAATGTCCTTTCCGGCCCCTGTGGCTCCACAAAGTCTGCCTGAAATGTGTGTTTCATCACTTGTCGTGAGAATGTCAGAGACGTTTCTCTGGATGCAATCATCTGCCTTACTGTCCTCCTCCCTTGTCCGATGAAGCATACTTGGATGTCTCTTAGAGCAGTACTCACACAATGATCTTTTCTTACAGTCCTTACTCAGATGACCTTTTGTCAGACATGCAAAGCACAGACCCTTTGCTTTGAGGAACTCTAGTCTTTCTTTGTAAGGCTGGTTTCTGACCTTTTGACATTCTGCCAGTGTATGCAGTTTTTCACAGTATATGCATGGTTTCTGGGAGGCACTGCTAGTGTGACAAGAAGCACTTTTATTAATTTCAGGTGGCTTTTCATTTGCAGCTTGTGTTACACTTGTAGCAAATGTGCTTCCCCTTTGCCTGGATGATCTGTTCATTCTCACATTTGCAGATGACTTTGCTTTATCTTCAGCATCCTTAATGTCACCAAACAAAAGATCTGCAGCTATTTTTGCTTGTCTGTTTATGAATCTGACCAGATCTGAGAACTTTGCTCTCCTTCCACTTGTTTCTTGAATGTCAAAAGCAGAGACTCTCCACATTTCTCTCATTTTGTAAGGCAGTTTAGAGACAATAACTCTGAGGTTCGTGGGGATCTCCATTTCTTGGAGTTGACTGATGTCTTGCATTGCATTGTTACAACCGGTGAGAAACAGTAAATAGCTATGAAGAGCCTTTGCATCATCTGTTTTGATTTGTGGCCAATCAAATGCTCTGTTCATGTAGGCAGTTGCAATTCTCAGTTCATTACCATAATGACAAAACAGCAACTTCCTTGCCTCACTGTAGCCTTGTTGAGGATTCATGTGCTGACAACTTCTTACCAAATCTCTTGGCTCACCTCTGGTGAACTGTTCAAGGTAATATAACCTGTCATTGTCACTGTCAGTTTTGTCATGAATTGTATGGTCAAAGGCTCTTATAAACGGTATGAACTCAAGTGGATCACCACTAAAGATAGGAATGTCTCTTTGAGGCAAATGTGACAGTCTATGTTGTTTGACTAACATCTCAGTGATATCATTTTGTTTCAACATGACTTCACATAGATTCATTGGAATAACACTGGCATCAGTTTGGTATAAGTCATCTTCTTGTTTTACACTGTCACCATTTACCTTTGACTGCCCATCATGTTCACCGCGTACCTTTGGCTCTTGGAAGCTGAACTGTTTAACAGCTGATTCACACTGTTCCACATCATTTTTACAGCTCTCATATTCACAGTCCTCTAACACTTTTATTTTGGCTGTCGAAGCAGCAATAGCTGTCTCAATCTCAAGCTGTTCTCTTCTTGCCTTTAACTTACATTCTTCAATGTCCAAGGCTTGTCTCTGTTTCAAGGATGCGGCTCGTGCGAGCAGAGCAGCACGCTCTGCTTCCTCTTTCTGCCGTACAGATGATACTGAAGAAGCTCTGGACGACCTCGATGAGCGGCTACTGACTGAGCTTCTTCCAACGCTGATACCTGATTTCTTTGCAGATGGTCTAGCAGTCACTGACACGCTGTCATCTGGGCTCACGTCATCTTGATGCTGATGTCTTGTTACCATGATCCATTTCTCAACTTCAGTCATAAACGCACTGAACTGCTCCTTGTTTGGATTGAACCAGAGCATCTGGTCCACATTCCTTTCATCTTCTGGCAACAGCGACAGTACATCATCATTTGCCCGTAAGAATTCTTCATGTAGCTTTGAAAAGTTACTTAAATGTTCATCAACAATGTCAAGGCTTTCATTCTCTTTCATCAGTCCGCTAATTTTATTCATTTTTGCAGTTAATTGTGACAACTTGGACCTTCTTGCGTTTATGTGCCTGCCGAGCTGTTCTTCCAAACCTCTTTCGGTGTACTTTTGTGCCCTCTTGTGGCCAGTCCCACTACTGCAGCTCTGTGCCCTGGGCCTGGCACCTTGCGACTCTTTATCTGTCATCTCTGCTCCTTTTACACAACAAGTGTTCATGAAACAAATGGTCTATGACATAAAGCTGAGGCTTTCGTAGTGAATGTCATCTTTTTAAGACCAAAAACACTGTCACTGACTTATTTGTAAGAAGTTGAATATCGCAATTGTTCAATTTTAGCACAACTTGTAGCTTGGCAGCATATCATAGTCCAAAAACTTTATCCATGGAAGCTTATTTCTTCTCTTAGATTCTTCATGCATACAGCTCTGTACACTTAACTGAGTTGCTGTTCCAAACTTTGTACGATCTCATAGCGATGCTGTCGTCTCGCTCAGGAGCATGATGGTTTTACTTAATGTAGCGGCTGTCTTGTATCTTCTTGCAGTTCTCTATTTTCCTTACATCTAAAATAAGAGTCTGGATGGACAAGAGGCTGTTTTACGCGTCGGTTTGTGCAACAACGACGGTAAAACCATCGTGTCGCTCCGCCATTCGCTTGTTTATTTTTCACAAAACCTTTCACAACAAAAGCACCATATCCTTTTCAGGCTTTTCAAAATAAAACATATAATAACTATAAATGGCGCTAACAGAGGGGCTTGTCCACCGGCATGCTGTCCTTGGGTCTTACAACACCCAACGTCTCCTCACCTTCCTAGAGGAGCTGAAAGATATCCTCCTGGACCGCCAACAACACCATCCTGGGCCCGCACATCACATTTATGTGATCATTTGAGACAATGTCCGCTTCCACAGAACAAACCAAATCAGAGAGTGGTTCACCACCAACAGTGACCACTTTTTAAACGTCTGTCTGCCACCCTACTCCCCTTTCCTGAACCCTACAGAGGAGTTCTTCTCATCGTGGAGATGGAAGGTTTTTGACAGACAACCATACACAAGAGAGAACCTCCTAAGGGCAATGGAGCTGGCCTGTGTTGACATCCCAGCAGAGGCCTTCCAAGGATGGATTCGCTGTTCCTGGGCGTTTTTCCCGCGGTGCCTGGCAAAAGACAATATAGCCTGCGATGTGGATGAGGTGATGTGGCCTGATGCAGATCAGCGACATGATGCCGCACAGTGAGTTGTGGTGTGTGTGTGGTGTGAATAACGTAAATAAAAAAAACTTCACACCCTGATCATGTTTTCAAGGGTACTGTTGTGTGCATTAGATTCTGTTTTTGCATTGAGTTGTGTTAAAGTAGTGTACATACATGCAGGATTTTCTATAGATTTATACTCTTCATATGAAACTCACAAATCTAAATGCCTAATCCTCTGCAGAGATCTACGACGATCCGTTACTGTATAGTTTCTAAAAATATGCATTGGCAGTTATGAAACAAAGAACCTTCTCACAAATTGAGCATTGTGTTTTCAATTGTTTTGCTGTAGTGTGTAATGATGTGTATAGTGTTTACATTTTTGAAAGCGTAGAGCTGCTCTTTTGACGTGAAAGTTTGAGTTTTGCAGTGGGAAGGTGTGGTTGTGTTTATGTAGCTTTAGAAAAGGGTTTTGTGTTTGGACATGGTGGAAATGTTTGTGAAATGTGTTTCAGCATTTGAGAAAAACCGTAAACAAGCTGGGGCGATGACATCAGCAGAGAGAGGTTCACTGGTTGCTTTTGTATATGCGGTTAATGCCATTGGCAACACAATTCCTCCACTGTTTGTGTTCCCGCACATACATTATGCAGACCACTGTGTCAGAGATGGACCAGTAGGAAGTATTGGAAATAAATCAGGATGGGTGCAAGAAACAGATTTCCTCATCTTTCTGAAGCACTTTGCAAACCATACCAAGGTCAGCCATGATAAAAAGTAATGGAATTGCGATGCTGGTGCACAACTACATTTTTTCAGCTACATTGTTATGTTCAAAAGTTGGTGCAAGAGTTGTAGGTTACAATGCCCACTGAGCCAATGAGGCCAAACTCAAGGAAGACCAACCAAAATTAATGAAATATTCAGTTGCAGAAAATTCCACCATTTGTCTTTTTTGGGGGGTTGGAATATGTTCAAAAGCTGGATTTCTGCATTCTGTCACGCGCGCACGCACGCACGCACGCACGCACACGCACACGCGCACACACACACATATAAATGGCTCTAAGTGCATTCATGTGTTGAATAAACAAAGATTACATGTTAATGTTTTGTTAGTACCCTTATTTCATTGTTACATTTCACCCCATGATATGTTACAACTAACCCAGACTATGGGGTTAATTGTAACATTTCACTCTTTGTGTTTGAGACCATACCATGCAATGGGTAATTGTGCTGCAGAGAAAATAACTGCACTATTTAATAGCGGAGACATGTAAATACTTTGCATTACATTTTGAATCCACTACCTTAAAATAGCTCCAATTTACAGACAGAAATGTCAAAAATGTTACAACTATCCCCGGTCTCCCCTATGGCTTTTGCTTCCTTGCAAGTAAAATAAACATGTTGGAACTCGCTGCTCTGTGTGTCTCACTTCATAAGAGATTATTTAATAAGGAGAAAATTCAAACTTTACACCAAGTGGATTCAAACCCACAACCTTCTTTCTGTGAGGTAACAGTGCTAACCACCACACCACCATGCTGCCCTATGAGAGAGTTTGGGGGGATTTCAGCTTAATGATGGTCTTCTCCACATCCACTGATATCACATTAAAGTTCAGTGAAAATCCATAAAAACAAATACAGCTTCAGATATCATGTCTGCTTCATTTGTCATGACATACTAAGGGAACAGGTCTCACCTGGCCATGAAGCTGCTGTCAATCAGTTTTTCAGTTGTTTGTAGCCTTTGAAAATGAGACTGTGAATGTACAGAGGAACGCCTGTAATTCCTTTACAGTTAATGCTGTAGTCTACTTTTATTAAACCTCTTGAAACTTTGCACTTCAGTGCAAATGCAAAACTGCACAAACTTTATATGATTTTCCAAAAACTTTTGGTTCTAACTATATTCTTATAGCTGATTCACATATGTGAATCTTTGCTTTTTATCACATATAACACAATCTCATAGTATGAGTCCCTTACCTGATGCCTGTGGCACTTTTATTTTTTTATTTGTGTATTGTAGACTGTATTATTTTTACTCTTTATCATGCTGCTGTAACACTGATCATTAAAGTATCTATCTACTATCTATACATCATCCAATAGTTAAAGACTACACACCTGATGATGATGATGATGATGATGATGATGATGATGATGATGAAGTCACTGGATCAACAGACAGATGGAATTTAAAATGTTGGTAGAAAGATGACAGCTGTGAAGAAGCCATTTTAAAGGAAACCAGAAGGAAATGCTGCATTTCAAAATACACAAGAACTGCACTGAAAATCAGTGGAACAGGTCTGATGGAGTTACTAACCAGAATTTGACATTCTTCAAATCATCATCAGTGTGTACGGAGGAAGAGAGGAGAGAGGTTACAACAGTGAACATCTACAGGGTGGAGGCTCTGTTGTGGTTTGGAGCTTTATTTCAGTCAGTGATCTTGTTAAACTGATGGAGTTATGAACACAGAAAACTGGCACTGGCTTCATTTTGCAGCATGATCTAAAAAATCAGTTTATTAAAAATCTTCTTTTAAAATAAAGAAAAGTAAAGGATTAAACAGACTAGTGAAAGGATATAAGAAAACAGAAGAAGCAGAACAATTAATTGTTAATCTTATTTTTTAATTTGACAGAAAAGCATTAAAGACTGAAAGATCAAACATTTTTAACAAAAAATGAAATCACATTATGGCTCAGACAGGAGCTGTTTTTCATAAATCCATCAAAGAAAATATTTTTAACAAAGTTCTGCAATGGTGGATTTCATTCATACTTATTTACAGAGTAATTTATTTTCTAAAATATAAATCTGTCAATGTCTTGCTTAATTTAGTTTATTCAGTATTTAAACTCAAACATATTTGAATCATTTAACATCCCAAATTCATAAAACTCTTTGGTTTCATTCTGTTGAAAACCTGCATTATGACTGTAGTTCTGCAGGATTAAAGTTCATCTCTTCACTAGTACAGTTGGTCTGATTCAGTTTAACCTCCTGAGCTCTAGTTTAGGATGCTTTTTTTTTTAATCCAGATTATTTGGGCTTAGATGGACCTGGTAAGCATTTGTTTTTTAAAACTATGTCCTCATATGGAGACAATGCATTTATGACACAACACGATATGACCACATTACATAATAAAGGCAAAACTGCCTAATGCCGGGGTTACACTGTACGATTTTTGGCCCATTTTGAGCCGATTTTTGAGTCGTGCGACTGTTTTGGTGATGGGCCCAATTTTGGCCTTCATCGTGTGTCGTGCATCGTGTAGTATACGTGGGGTAATGAGAAGCGTGTCTGTGTGAGTGAAAGACAGAGAGGGAGAGAGAGCGACAGATTTTCTGTTATAACCTTCATGTTATGGAGTAAATCGTGCAGTTTGAGCAAAAGCTGAATGACGGGACTAGGAAAAAAAAAAAAATCAAAAAAAAAAAAAAAAAAAAAATCGCACAGTGTATGCCCAGCTTAACAAAGACTTTGAGCAGAACGCGGTATAAGGCAGGAAGCTAAAAAGTAACATCTCCATGTGAGGATGGCAGGTCTAACGAGGAAGAAACAGTTCAGATTTATGAACAACTGCAAACAAGTGATGTCTTACAATGACAGATGGATGCATTTATACTCAGCATGTTGGTGCACAACAAACAAAGAAGCAGAATATTCTCAGTCTGCAGGTCTCATGTAACAGCTGCACTCTGAAGATAAACTGAGACAGTTCCTGCTCTGTGCTCCTATTGGTCAACTGCACATGACTGAGGGAAGTATAATAAAAGAAAAATTACAATAATAATAGTAAAAGAACAAAAACATGTTGGTGCTTGTGTTGGGACGTTGGGAGGAATTCTAGTGTCTGTTTTCATCCACCAGATGAGACTCATACCGGTTGCTGATGATGATGATGAAGAGTTCTTCAGTTCCTCAGAGTTTCACTTTAAGTTTCCTCCACAGACAGTTTAACTCAAGAACTCAGTAGTGACGTTACAGTCTCACATTTTGAGATGACGAGCTTCAGAAGTGCCCAAAGCTACAAATCAGCTTCTGTGCAGAACATTTGTTACAAAGTTCTTTACAAATAAATTGAATAGGAAAAGACGGCTTTACATATGGAGCATTTAAATGTTTTTTTAAAAAGTTGGATTTTAAATAATATTTTCCTATTTAAAATTTTATTTCTTGTTTTTTGTTTGTTTGTTTTTTTCTTCATATCAGCTTCAGTACATGAGGGATTCAAGTTTCTGAAGTAACCCTACCAAAATAACCTGATGTGCACCTCTCTATGAATGTAGCTCCATGTTGTATCGACTCAGCCCACAATGACTGTGATTGGCTTGTTAGGTACCATTATTTCCTCCCATGCAGATCAAGCTATGAGTTATTTTAGTGCCAGTTTTTGACTTGAAGAGACTGGATTGATTTAAAGCGAGAAACTCCAGCAGCAGCTACTGTTCTTGTAGTAACACAGGCACATCTGACACAGGCATTAATAACACCTCCCAACACTTGATTGGCCACATCGTAGGCTTTATACAAGTTAATAGCGGAATTATAGCAGTAGTTTGGTTAAAGTTTGATTAAGTAAGATACTAACTATGAGGTCACGGTTTTCTTAATAGAGCCGTGCCTCTCAGCTGACCCACTCAGAATCAGCTGCTTTTTTGTCCAAGAGCTTCAATATATTTAATAAATCCATGCATATTTTTTCATTCATACTATGAATATTTTTAGTGTTGCAGGCCCTCAAACTACATAGTCAGGGGATTGCTAAACCCTCATTGTTATGGAAAACATTCCTATTTTTTTTTGGTGACCTTCGTTCTGGTTGGTCCACTGTCAAAATGCAATTTGGTGTGAAACCAGAATGAATTAGACTGCGTGTTTGCTTTTTAATCCGTTTCTTTATGGGGTTGTTAAACCAATACCAGTTTTTGAGTAATGTTTTCATTGCAGGGTGTTCAAACCTGGTGATGGTTATCAGAAGATTACTATAGTACCTGATTCTGTGGTTTTTTGCATTTTCTGTAGATGATCCAAAAAATAAGAGCAAGACCAAAAAGAACAGCCAAAGCAATTAATACAATTAAAATCATCATGTCAGTTTGTACAGCCGCTGATTGACCTGCAGGAGAGAAACAGGAGGGGTGTCAGCATTCATGTAGGTGATGAGTGAAGAACAGAATCCAATCCAACAACCAAGAAGCAGCGTCACCTCTGATCATAGACACACTGAAATCTGCTCACTCACCTGGGAGACTGACACTCATGTTGACGGTTCCCATGATCTCCCATGATGCTGATTCACTCACAAGGACACGACACTTGTATGATCCATCATCAGTACTCGTCACAGCCTTCAGAATCAAAGACACGTCTCCATCTTTCATCTGTCTGTCCTGCAGATCCACGCGGTTTTTAAAAGATGGATGCTGCTTATCTAGATCAAACTGCCCATCCTGGTACAAAAGCACATATTCATCTCCCAAGTCAACTCTGCTCCACTTCACAGCTGTGATGGTTTTGCCTTGTGGAACTGCACATGTCATTGTGACGTCTTGTCCAGATTCAGGTGTGATGAGTTTCTTGTCTGAAAGAGGAACACGACAGAGCAGAGAGGTTAAAGGTCAAAGTACAACTGTTCACTTCTACAGCAGCCAATCAGAGTGAGGATCAGAGACCAGTGAGCTCTGCTGACACAGAGGACAGAAAAAAAAAAAAAACTTCTTGAACTTTATTTTGGGACAAAGTCACCAAAACTCTGAAATAGTTTATCAGGTTTGACTCCTGTTTGCATGTAATCAGCGTTTATGTCCTTATTCCCTTTGAAATTAGAGTTATGGATCTCCATGCTGATTTAGACGGCAGCCACATAGATACTGTAGAGTGCAGACAAGGGAAACATACAGAGGAGCAAGACTAAGGTGAAATATTATATATCAATTACTAATGTTCTGCTTGTATGTGGAAGCTGAATCTTCGTCCTGCTCCTGCAGATATTCCAAAGACAGTGAGAGCAGTGGTTAAGGTTCAGGCTTTTATAAAAAGGCTGAATAAAATGTTTATCTGAAATGGAAATGTAGAATTGAGTGTTGAATATTAAATAAAATGGAGTATATAAAATTGTCTTTGAGTGGAGAGATGCACCACAGATTCATGGCTCAGTGTCTGAGAGTCTGAGTCCCACAGGCCTGAGTGTGAGCTTAAAGCCATTATTGTTGTTATAATGTTGACGTTTTCATCAGATCACAAACATTATTTACTGTAAAGCTTTCAGCAGCATATTATATTATGTTATTTGTTCTCAATATATTTTCATGGAAAACAAAAATATTTAAGTTTACATATTTTATTGCAATAAATGACAGTAGTCCGGCTGTTTCAGTTACTTCCACTCTGTTCATCCTGATTGGATGGAACCAAAGACATATTTTGAGTTTTGGCTTCTTTTTGATGGAGTTTGACACCCCTGTTATACAAAGATGAACTCTCTAGGAAAGAGAAACTAAATCTGTGATTGGTTAATCCAGCCGGTATGTAGATGAAGATGAACTTCTCGAGGTAGCGTAAAAAGCCCCCTAATCAGCAGCAGTCTCTCAGTAAACGAAAACTAATAGTTTTAGAGCTGAAGAACTGAGTCTTTGCTGTGGGGTTCTGAGAACTTCACCTGTGCCTGCTGTGGATGTAGATGACTGAACTTCACTGAAAAGATTCAGAGGTTTTCACAGAGGACATTTTACCTGACATCTGGGAGACAGAGAGACCGAGAGAGGTTGTTTTGGGCGGGACGGTGGAACTGGACCTCAGTGCACAATGGTCTACCTGCCACGTCTCTAGGACAACAGTCAGCTGTAGTTAGAGAAGTTTTGTACCTGATTGAAGTGACCTTAAAGTCTCTCCAGCCATTATCAGAAATGTCTAAATTCTCTAAATGCTAAGAAAAGAAGCCTCAAGCTTTATCTTCTTTAGCAGAGCAGACACGGGGAGCATCCTTTATGAAAGGAGATAGCTGGAGGTTTCTTCCTGTTAAAAGGGAGTTTTTCTTTCCCACTGTCACCAAATCATATTTTAAATTAATAATATAGATTAATTTAGATTATATTATACATTAATAAAAAATTAACATATACTGGTGATATACCGTTAAAATTTAAATGGATTCAACAGATAATGCTGCAACATAATTCCATGATTTGTAGGCTTGCGTCAACCGCCATGCAGCATCAGCTGCTCCTGTTATTTTTTTCTTCATACTTAGTGTTTTATTATTACAGTATTATTATTGTTGAATGTTAAGTTGTTTTAATACTTTTCTCGCAAAATTGTGGGTTGAGAGTTTCTGTTTTCCTTATTTGAGTAACACTGGAGCATTTATAATTAAACCGATTGTAATATTTATAACTTAGTAAGAAGAGTAATTAACACAACTAAATTAAATAATACAATATATTACAGTCTTGGAGAGACTGTAACCACATAATTTAATCAGAGATTAATAAGGTATTCTGATTCCTGATAACGATCCGCATGACTGAGAAGTCAACAAAATTATGTAATATCAAAATAGAATTAATGAAAACATGAAGGAAACACTTCATTTTGCACCTGTGTGTTAATCAGAGTTAATGTGTGAAGATTTTCACATTCCCAAACTGGGCTGCAGAGGCCTGAAGTTTGGGAATGTCTGATATAAAAGTTATTTAATAGCTCAAGTTTGAACACAGGGAAGCTGGACTTTTTTAATCAAATGATCCCATCTGGGTCTGGTTCCCAGCTGTACAGCAGATACATTCAGCCCACAGGTGAAGGCCTCCTGGCTGTTTTAGAGTGGAGGCTTTGCTTCTGTCACTGAGACTCCTCAGCTATCGGAGGAACTGACATGAGCAAATCAGGCTCAGACTCAGTGGTCTCCTTTAAATGCCTTCTTTAAACTAACTTCTAATGGATTGTTTTCATGTGATGAGGTTATGTCTGATATGTTTTTAACGGTCTTGTTTTTAACTTTCAGGTGTTTTCTTCATGGCTGCCCAAGTCTTCTGCTAATTTTTAATATACTCATTTTTATTTGTTGTGACTTTAATTTTCGGCTCTATGTGTAAATCTTGGCTTTGAGTGTTCAGCTTTAGCCTGTCAAATCACTCAAAAACTTAAGGGTGATATATAAATAAAATGTAACAGTAGTACACAGCAGAGACTCAGAGGGGACAGGGCTTTTACCAGCAACTGTGGAATCTGTTTCATATTACAGCCCTTTTATGCTTCGTCAACAAGACCCACCTCTTCTGCTAGGCATTTGAGACAGTTTGAGATGTTGATTTTGTTTATTTACTTATTTGTCCGTTTTTTTTTAACTCATGTTTAATTTGATCTTGTAAGTCACTAGTGCTTTTATTTTGTGGTGTAATTGTATTCGTTTTATTTATAATATACATTTCACTCTGAAGTATTGCATACTACGTTCAGCACTTCTGTCAAGGTTTGAAGTGCTTTATAAATAAAGTTAGCTTTGTTGCTGCTATTCACTGCAGTTTTTATGATGTATTTACACCTAGAGTTAATTTACTGTGGTCAGAATCAGCTGATGAGTTTGTAAACTTGTAGTTTTCCCCCAGTGGTTTCTTTTGTTTTTACAATGGTAAAAATCCGAGTGAACTCCATGCGAAACTAAATGCGTCACTACAAACCACGTGAGAACGCTCAGATGTCACAGAAATACATTCAGGAATTGGATGCTGTGTGAGAAAACTGAAACTCTTTTCAGGGCAGATTGCTGACCCACACAGACCTTTACACATCTGTACTTCCTTCCTGTATTGAGAATATAAAGCACACATAATTACGGGACGTTTTTAGCCCAAACCTGTAACGCGCCCCTGGCAGTGCGGTTGTTGTGGTCCACAGCTGAGTGCGATTACTGTGTTCACACCTGCACAAACCAACCGAACCAAAGAGGAAAATAAGAGTTCGATTTACGCGGATTAACCATCCTAAGCCACGCCCACGGGATCAGATTCTCTCATCTACTACGGTTTAAAATCTCTTGCACGCCTTTCCTTCAATAATGACCATATCCATGGCGGTCAGGGTAAAGTTATTAGGAAACGAGGGGAGAGGGGCTTTTTGTTTACCAGAGTGCACCCTCGTAGCTCAGGAGTCCCGAGACAGCTTACGCGACCTGTCTAATGTTGTTGTTGTTGTTATTAATCTATCCTCCTGAGAGAAAAAAGGACGGTATCTTTCAGTTTAACCGTTTTGTCAACTAAAAATGACACAATGCATAGGCTGGGTCTTGGGGGTATTTAACAGTTTTACAGTAACCGAAAGCAATGTGTCAGGGCCTTGTACGTGAAGCTGAAACAGAAAGTAGTGCCTGAAGGAGAGCTCACCTGAAGAGGCCAAATCCACGACACAGACAAACAGCAGAGCCACACAGAGCCACGCTGATGGTAACGGAGTCATTCTCGTTTAACTCGGTACATCCAAAATATACCTGGAAAAAATACGACCTGTGGATCCCTTATGTGGGTATGTGTATAAACGGAGGGAAACTAACTGACACACGCCCATCGATATACTTTCGATCTTTTTAACGCCGCCTTCCAGTGACGTCACTGCCGAGTTGGCGCGTTCCAGAGAAAATAAGAAAAATGGGATTTGTTCTGGTTCTTGTTACAGCTCTGTGCCGTGAGGCAGCATTTTAGCTTATTCAGATAAATTCAGGGTTAACCTTGGGTTTTATGTACTACAAACGGGGTTCACTTACCACCGGGGTACAATGTCATGGTTGCTCACGCTCGATTCGACGCCTCCCACTGACCAATCAAATCTCCAGAAAATAGTGTTACTAGGTAAAATCCGCCTGCAGACTTTTGCAGAGAGAAAAGGATCTAAAGTCTTTCGTTCGCGCCTAGTCTCTCTGTGGGTTTCCCTGATTGATAGATTCTTAGACACAACTTAAAAATAAAATTAAAAATGTCAGGAGCAGGTTTAAAATCGTCTGGAAGCGCTTCCACTGAGTATTTTATTCACAGCACGTTTCAAACTTTTCACTTTATTCTGGTGTTACACTAAAGTGATTTCCGGGTCCCCATTGTCAGGCTGTAGGACAGGAAGTTTCAATGCTCAAATGGATCGATTTTAAAACTCGGCTCTAACGTGCAGGCATCACCTTAGAATTAAACAGGAAAACAAGCTCAAAAATTAGTGATAAAATCATTCACGATAAATCACCAGATTAGCAGTTAACAAATGTCCTTTTTACAACAGTATTGCATTTTACTGTTATGTTTTCTTTGTTCTTTATAGATGTTTAATCACCATTTGATAATTGTGGTGTCGCGAAGGAGAAATAACCGGAGACTGTTACTAAAATAGTGACAACGCCACCTGGGGAGGGCGTTACACCCCAGGAAAGATTTCTCTAGCCAATGAGAGGATTGCACTGGCTACCAAAGCCCACAGACTCGTTATTTAAAGGCAGAGGTGAGACAAAGGAAGTTTATAATTCAAACGTTTATTAAGAGGAACTACTAAAAATATAACTATAAGATCAAAAAGGCACCTAGGGTAGCAGGGGTGAGAGAGTAAAATAATAAATTAAAACACTTTATTACCAAACAGTGATTAAAACGACATACTCCCTACCACAATGCTACCCTAAAACAAACACAATATGTTAAAAAGAAGCAACTAGACAAAATAGTGGAGACCGGCCACTTGAGGAGGCAACCTACAGAGAGGAGTGCCCAAGGGTGCCACTGATTACTCACCCGTGTGATTTCACAGCAAACCTTACTCACATCAAAATGGTGCGATCTGCCTATGCCCGGTGTGTACACTCGCATGCATCGGGGAGGGGATTCCACCTCACTAGCCTCTGAACAAGCGGCCGCACCTCCACTAAAGCAATAAAAGAAAAGAAAATGTTAATCAATAAAAGATCTACATAAAACCAACACATCCCAAATCATTGTACGTTATAAAAGTAGTGCATAACAAACAAAACGGCATCTGACAAGACAGCAGCAGTATAATGCACACCTGCAACAAGAGAGGGAAACAATAGTCAGAGTCCACCCTACTATGCCACAGTATGATAAACACAAAGGTCGCACTTACCACTCTCTAAAGGGCAATTCTGAGTAGCTTTCCTTAAGAGATATGCAGTGCTGGACTGCCTAATGCTCGCAGCCACCTTGGATTGCCACAACTGCCAAATGCCTTCTCTCAGTAGTGAAGCGCAGCTGTTTCTTATAGCCGGGTAATTGTCTATGGGCTCAAAATGTGGTCATAAATATTTTGTACTTGTAAATCAGTTTTGTATGTGTAAAAAGAATTTGTGTGTGCGTAAAAAAGATTTGTATGTGTAAAAAAGATTTGTATGTGTAAAAAAGATTTGTGTGTGCGTAAAAAAGATTTGTATGTGTAAAAAAAGATTTGTGTGTGCGTAAAAAAGATTTGTGTGTGTGTAAAAAAGATTTGTGTGTGGACTTTGCCAAAAAACCCCTGCAAGTTACAAGTACGGATTTTGACCCTATTTTTCTTCCTTTCATCTGATTGGTCAATGTCATGTCAATCACAAATGTAACAATCCAATCAGAGAACAGATGGGTTTGGCTGTCGGAGGGGCACTTTTTTTGAACTGCAGGTCCTTGAAGGGTGATACAGTTTGAAGCTGGAGGATCTCTATATAAATATCCGATAGCAGCTAGGTCCTTTAACTTTCAGCAGCTGTTGAAAGGATAAAGTTGTGGTATGTCAGTGGTTAGAAATACCATCATTACTTTAGGATTAGTTTAACACAAAGTCAGGGCTGACCCGGGACCATTGCTGTGAGTCACAGTGCGCAGCATAAAAGTCCTTTCACATCGGACACAGGATGTGCTGCTAATGCTAACTGCTAACTAAAAGCAAAGGATCCAGAATTTGTTGCGCTGGCTGCTGGGCTCTGTGGGTTTTTGCAGCAGCTCTACCTGCACTAGATGCACCTGCTCCTTGTCGTTTCTATCTCTGACTTTATGTCCTCTACAAGAGTTTCGGGGGGGGGTTTGCTAGTTCTTCAAATGTTCAATAAAAACATGTATGCTAATTCATAACGAAGAAAGCTTTGTAATGAAGACTGTCATTTCCAAAACACTGCCCGCCCCCCCCCCGCGGTCCGCAGCGCTGTTGAAAAGGCTGTGGAAGTCCCTGTATTAAGCACATAGACCTGTGACACAAAAATCACCAAACTCAGACCACAGACTGTTTTCCTTCGTGGTGATAAAGGAAAACGCTGAGTTGGCATGTAAAAGGGCATTTATTCCCTTCAAAGACCTGCAGTTCAAAAAAAGTGCCCCTCCGACAGCCAAACCCATCTGTTCTCTGATTGGATTGTTACATTTGTGATTGACATGACATTGACCAATCAGATGAAAGGAAGAAAAATAGGGTCAAAATCCGTACTTGTAACTTGCAGGGGTTTTTTGGCAAAGTCCACACACAAATCTTTTTTACACACACACAAATCTTTTTTACGCACACACAAATCTTTTTTACACATACAAATCTTTTTTACGCACACACAAATCTTTTTTACGCACACACAAATCTTTTTTACACATACAAATCTTTTTTACACACACACAAATCTTTTTTACACATACAAATCTTTTTTACACACACACAAATCTTTTTTACACACACAAATCTTTTTTACGCACACACAAATCTTTTTTACACATAAAAATCTTTTTTACACATACAAATCTTTTTTACGCACACACAAATTCTTTTTACACATACAAAACTGATTTACAAGTACAAAATATTTATGACCACATTTTGAGCCCATAATTGTCGGCTGGAAGGTGTGGATGTCAGTGGTGCGTTTATGGACATCATGTAACATCCTAACCCAGAATCTACTTCACTACATAATATTTCTGTAGTAGGAGTCACTTTATAGGGTTCATTTTATGATCCATGAAACGTGAACACACAGGTTAAACCCTTTAACCAACAAGTTCATTATCTGCTTCATGTGAGAGTTTATCCTGATTAACAATGTTAGAGCAAGTGAATTCAGATAACAGAAAAATACCCTGGTATTTTGACCTCACTTCATAGTATGTGACCCTCGTATCACTAACAATACAGCATTATACTGTTGTTGCAGAGATGGGTCATTACTCTTTGACAAATCACAAATACACAACAGTGGCAGTACAAAATGGAATTTTCACAGTATTATTACTGTGTACATTCTGTGCCATCTTGGATTGTTAACTCTGGATTGCTGTTACTATTCCAACTGGAAACCTACAAATTTCCATTTCCAGTTTATGTGTTGTGCTGCAGCTAGTTAAAACCTATTGCAAGTCTTTGGACTGTGGGAGGAACAGGAGGAACCCTGACAAGGTGTTCATTTGTGGAATTTCTTGTCTTCTTAATGGAGTTGGGACCATCAGTTGTGTTGTGCTGAAGTCACGTTGGTACACAGCTGACAACCCTGTTTGACAACTGTTAGGATTCAT